>NC_057811.1:362829036-362837011 GCF_018294505.1 Triticum aestivum | reverse complement strand
GGTGGCTGGGCCTTGGGGCGGCTCAGGTCTGTGGCTTATAAAGCCCCCCGGGCGGAGTCCCGCTCGGGTACGGCCCGGAGTCGGTTTCCTTTTAAAAAAAATATCCTAACATGCAGAAAAAGAAATAAAAGAAATACTAAACGGACTCCAAAAATCCTGAAATAAATTTTCCCCGTCCTCTAAAAATCTACCGGACAAGGTGCACATTTATTTGGGACTCTAATGCAATTTTGAAAAACGCATATTTTTCCTAATTCAAATAAAATAGCGATAAAACTCCAAATAAAATTCTTATTTGATTTTAACATTAAATCTCCAATATTTCTTTATTTTGAGGAAATCATTTTATCCTCTCTCTTTTATTTTTATAAAAGAAATATTCAAAGAGAAAATAATTAAAATCAAACGATCCTCTTTTCAAAATTCGAGAAAAACTCGAATATGAAAATAATGAAATCCCCAACTCTCTCCGTGGGTCCTTGAGTTGCGTAGAATTTCTAGGATCAACCAAAAATGCAATAAAATATGATATGCAATGATGACCTAATGTATAACATTCCAAATTGAAAATTTGGGATGTTACAAACCTACCCACCTTAAGATGAATCTCGCCCTCGAGATTCGTGTTGGCTAGAAAGTAGGTGAGAGTGATCCTTCCGTAGGTCTTCCTCTCGTTCCCAGGTGGCTTCATCTTCGGTATGGTGACTCCACTGAACTTTACAGAACATGATTACTTTGCTGCGTGTGACTCGGCTGGCAAACTCGAGAATCTTGACTGGCTTCTCCTCGTAGGTCAAATCGTTATCCAACTGTATCGCTTCCAGCGGCACTGTTTCTCTCAGAGGAATATCAGCCATCTCTGCGTGGCACTTCTTCAACTGAGAAACGTGGAACACATCATGAATTCCTAACAATCCTTCAGGTAATTCCAACTTGTAAGCAACTTCTCCCATACGTTCCAAAACCTTGTATGGTCCCACAAAACGTGGTGCTAACTTTCCCTTAACTCCAAAACGCTTCACTACTCGAAGTGGGGATACACGAAGATACGCTCTGTCTCCAACTTCCTAAACTGTCTCCTTGCGTTTAGAATCTGCATAACTCTTCTTCCTGGACTGGGCTACCTTGAATCTATCGCGAATCAGCTTAACCTTCTCTTCAGACTCTTTAATCAAATCTAGTCCAAACAACTGTCAGTCTCCAACTTCATCCCACAACAACGATGTTCTGCACCTCCTTCCGTACAGTGCTTCGAAAGGGGCCATCTTCAAACTGGCTTGATAGCTATTGTTGTAAGAGAACTCTGCGTAAGGCAAATTATCGTCCCAACTAGATCCATAATCTAGCGCACAAGCTCTCAACATGTCCTCCAGAATCTGGTTGACTCTCTCAGTTTGTCCATCTGTCTGCGGGTGAAAAGCTGTACTGAACTCTAGCCCGGTTCCCAAAGTTTCATGCAACTGATTCCAAAACTTTGAGGTAAACTGGGTTCCTCTATTTGATACAATGGTCCTCGGAACTCCATGCAGACATACGATCCTGGTCATGTATATCTTTGCCAACTTAGCACTGGTGTAAGTGGTCTTCACTGGGATGAAATGAGCTACCTTCGTCAACCAATCGACTACAACCCATATCGAGTCATAGCCTGAACGAGTCCTGGGTAATCCTGTGATAAATTCCATGCCTAGTTTATCCCACATCCATTCGGGTATCGGCAATGGTTGTAGTAATCATGCTGGCTTCTAATGCTCTTCACTCTATGACATACATCACAAACTGCTACATACTCCACAATGGGTGAATCGAATATGGCGAATCATGGGCCTCCAGCAAAATCAACTTCCTGATCTCCGAATCATTTGGCACATATACGCGGTCCTCAAACCATAAGGTATCGTGCTCATCCTCACGAAATCCTTTAGCTTTTCCTTTACTCATTCTTTCCTTTATCTCGGCAATATCCTTGTCCGTGTTCTGAGCTTCTCTGATCTTATCCATCAAAGTAGATTGAATCTCCAAAAGTTCTACATAACCTCTCAGAACAATTTCCAAACATAGCTCGCGTAGGTCATCTGCCAACTCCTTGGGTAATTCTCCGGTCCTGAGTGTATTGACATGACTTTTGCGGCTCAACGCATCAGCTACTACGTTAGCCTTTCCAGGATGATAATGCAACCTCATATCATAATCCTTAATGAGCTCCAACCATCTCCTCTGCCTGAGATTCAACTCCTTCTGTATGAATATATACTTCAAACTCTTGTGATCCGTGTATACATCAGAATGGTTTTCGATGAGAAAATGTCTCCAAGTCTTCAACGCATGCACTACGGCTGCTAACTCCAAATCATGCGTAGCATAATTTAACTCATGGGGTTTAAGCTATCATGAGGCATATGAAACAACTCTTCCCTTCTGCATAAGTACGGCTCCAAGTCCTCGACGAGAAGCGTTACAATATACTTCGTAATCCTTGCGTTGATCTGGCAGAATCAACACTGGTGATGTAACCAAGCGTTTCTTCAACTCCTGAAAACTAGCCTCACATTCCTCAGTACATTTGAATTTGGTGTCCTTCTTTAACAACTCCATCATGGGTTTCGCAATCTTTGAGAAATTTTCAATGAACCTCCGGTAGTACCCTGCGAGTCCAGGAAAACTCCAGATCTCTCCAACTGACGTGGGTGACTCCCAATTGGTCACAGTGACAACTTTGGTGGGGTCTACTGCTATTCCTTCTCCGGATATAACATGTCTAAGGAATCCAACTTCCTTCAGCCAAAACTCACACTTGCTGAACTTGGCGTATAGCTGATGTTCTCTGAGCTTCCCAAGTACCAAACGCAAATGCTCTTTATGTTCTTCTTCATTCTTCGAGTAGAGCAGCATATCATCAATGAACACCACAACGAACTTATCCAAAAACTCCATAAACACCTTGTTCATCATGTTCATAAAATAGGCAGGTGCGTTAGTCAGACCGAATGACATAACGGTATACTCATATAGCCCGTACCTTGTGGTAAAAGCTGTCTTGGGTATATCCTGCTCTCGAATCTTCAGCTGGTGGTACCCTGATCGCAGATCGATTTTGGAAAACACCTTAGCTCCTTGCAGCTGGTCAAACAAATCATTGATCATCAGCAGTGGGTACTTGTTCTTGATCGTCACCTCATTCAATCCTCGATAATCAACAACCATCCTTAACGATCCATCCTTCTTCTCCACTAGAAGTACTGGGGATCCCCAAGGTGACGAACTTGGGCGAATATAACCTTTATCCAGTAACTCCTTAATCTGATTCTTAATTTCCTCCAAATCCTTTGTGGGCATTCTGTATGGTCTCTTAGATATTGGCCCTGTGCCTGGCAAAAGCTCAATCAAGAACTCAATGTCTCTATCCGGTGGCATGCCTAGCAACTCTTCTGGAAATACATCCAGAAAATCCTTCACCACTGGTACTTCCTCCTGTACAACTCCTGATAAGGAATTTACTTGAGTCCTATTCGGCACATGCCGGGATACATACTTGATCCTTCTACCTTCTGGGGTGGTGAGCAAAATCGACTTACTGGCGCAGTCAATGTTCCCTCCATACTTCGATAACCAATCCATGCGTAATGTCACATCCAATCCTTGTGACTCCAATACTATTAGGTCTGAGGGAAACAGGTAGTTACCAATCCTTAATGGTAACCGGTCACAACATAGGCTAGCCATATACTCTGCTCCTGGCGAGGTTACTAACATGGGTGAACTAAGTGCTTGGGTTGGCAGTTTAAACTTATCCACAAATCCCCTTGATATGTATGAATGCGATGCACCAGTATCAAAAAGAACAATTGCAGTAAATGACTTAACCAAAAACTTACCTATTACTGCATCTGGCTGGGCTTCAACCTCCTCCACGTTAACTTGGTTCACTTGTCCCCTGTTGAAAGGGTTGGGCTTCTTCCCAGAGCTTCCATTGCCGTTTCCATTCTTAGCTTCAGGACATTCATTGGCGTAATGTCCGGTCTTCTGGCACTTGTAGCAAGTAACGTGGCTTAGGTCTTTCTTGGCGGGTGTTGCCGGGTTGGAACGGTTCTGTCCGTTGCTTCCTCCATTAGCATTCCCGTTCTTGGGGCCACTATGATTGTGAGAACTTCCTCCAGTGTGATTGTGACGTCCGTGGTTATGCTGAAGGGGTCCTCCCGAGTTCGGGGTAAAACGGGGTCTCTGATGAGCTCCAGAATTGTACTTCCCTTGTCCATACTTGCTCTTGCGGCTGTCAATCTGCTGCTGCTTCCCTTCAAGCATGAGAGCTCTATCTACCAACTCCTGGTAGTTATTGAAATTTGCCACCATCAACTACATGCTCAGCTCATCATTCAGTCCTTCCAGAAACTTCTCCTGCTTAGCTGCATTCGTAGCGACGTCATCTGGGGCATAATGTGCTAGCTTACTAAAGTCATCCACATACTGGCCAACGGTGCGCCCTCCTTGGCGTAAGTTGTGAAACTCACGCTTCTTCATGGCCATAGCTCCTTTTGATACATGGGCAGTGCGAAAAGCCTGCTAAAACCGATCTCATGTCACAGTGTCGATGGGGTAAGTGACTATGAAATTCTCCCACCATGATCCTGCGGGTCCATCAAGTTGATGTGCGGCAAAACTCACTCTCTCCGCATCTGTGCATCCTGCAGTAGTCAACTCCCTTTCAATCTTGCGGAGCCAATCATCTGCAACAATCGGCTCGATGCTACTGGAGAACACCGGCGGATTCAGCCTTAGAAAATGGGCTAAGTGATCAACTGGTGGTGGTGGAGGTGGGTTGCTGTTGTTCCCCTGGTTCTGATTCTGGACTAGTATCTGCATCAATGCATTCTGCTGCTGGATCAACTAAGTGAGCTCCGGTGGGAAAGCAAATCCATTGTCGCGTCTCGGAGGCATCTGCTGGGTTTAGTAAAGATGAGAAAACAGAGTAGAATGAGGTCTAGGGGGGGAACACTACCCATATGCACATGAGACAAACACAAACATATCACTCAATCAATCAAACAAGGGCATACAGTCGGTCTAGAACTATCGTTACAAAAGTGTTCGGACTATACTATATACATGGTCGAATACTACTACTGATATGGTGGTCAACTAGAAATATTGATCGGTCAAAGACTCCATGATATCCGCTCCAGCTTTGTCAACATAGTCATCATCGCTATCATCGGGATCCGAGTCGGTGTCGTCGATGATGACGTAGTTCTCCGGGCAAGTGGAACCGTCATCTTCTCCTCCTAGCGTGGGGTCTCCCATGAAAACTCCTAGCTTCCTTGTCAGGTTGTCATTCTTCTCCACTGGTACGATGATTTCCTCCTCATAATCTTTGCGAGTAGCCTTGAGTTCTTCCTCCAGTTCCGTGATCCTTGTCATCGCCTTCTTCAAATCTGTCATGCCTGTGCACATCTGGTTCTCCTGGCGTCGAATGTGCTGGTTTAACTCCTGGATGAAAGTTGCACTTGATCTATCCTTCCTGGTGCTGATCATCTCCCATTGCTCATCTCGGTGCCCACAAATCTGGTAGATAGTATCCTTGAGATCCTTGTGGTAAACTTCTCCAATGCGTCCCATGGTGATGTGAGCTGCCATACTCTTTCCTAGACTCCAGGTTGGTGCATCAAAGGAAAACTCTATGGGCTCAGTGACTGGCGTGAATGTCCTTCCTGGAACTTGAACTTGAATCATCCAGTGCTCCTCTTCTGGTAAGGTGGCGTTGTAAGTCCCTGTGAAGCTTGGTATTCCAATGTTCAGGTACCTAGTAACTTCCTTCAAGTGGCGTCCAAAAGGGGTGTCTTCATCCGGTTGCGTGAACTTGATCCTTGCATCCGCCATCCTAAAGACTAGAAAATGGAGAGGAGTCAGAAATGAGAAGAGAGTAGTGATATAGGGATTTAGCTTAGTGGTCGTGTCCTACAGTCAGCGTGTGCTCTGATACCATCTTGTAGCGACCAGACCTCAAACAGTCTGATCTCTGTGCATCAGTGTCATCCCTGGATCGGTAATGCTGACATGCACAGTACTTGGAGGATATATAACAGAGTAGAAATCACACACTTAGTACATCGAATGACTCAAAAGAGAGCTTATTACAATAAATATGGCTTAAGGCCATCTAATACGATAGCATCGGAAGGCTTGGAAGATAAAGTGAGTCCATCAACTCCAACGGCATCACTGAGTGAAACACCACGACCTAAGGCTCCTTACTCGTCGTCTAAAAAGTCTGCAACATGATACGTTGCAGCCCGAAAACGGGCCAGCACATGGAATATGCTGGCAATATAACACAAGAGAGTAATGAACAGAATAATGCTATCACTACATGCATATATGGCTGGTGGAGGCTGTATGGTTAATGTGTTTTGCGAAAAGCCAATTTTTTCCAACAAGAAAGGAATAAATTTTATTTAACTATCATGGTGGTTGTTAAACATTGAGACTGGTAAACCCCATCTGAATCCCAATTAAAAGTAATTAATAACCCAATCAAATTTTATAATTAAGAGTGATGAGATCCACATGATAATCCAAGAACCAGGTACTCAAGACGTCCATAACCGGGAACACGGCTAACCATGATTAGTTTGTACACTCTGCAGAGGTTTGCGCACTTTTCCCCACAACACTCGGTCGCCTCCGTTGGATTTCTCGCACTACAAGGTGTTTGAGAAACGGATGACCGAGACACAGTCTTTCAGAAGCATTAACTCTTTCGATGGGTAGACCGTACCACCTACATCCCCTACATCTGCTAGTCTACCACTGAAAGAGGTCACACAACATACTCAACTATGCCAGAGCCCATAATGGCTTGTGGCCGTGCACGGAAGTTTCTAGCATGAATAATCTCATGATCCCTTTGAGCCTGGGTGGCAGTCCATAGGAGAATCACACGGTACCCCGGGATTTCCATAAATACAGGCAATCACTGGATTCCCCAGGTGCCTCAATCCACCCAGATGTGTATTAAAGTTGCCACCTTAAGTTAACCATTAATTAACAATACTCACATCTATCATGAATACTCTCAAACCCAATCCACGTCTACGAGCATAGCATAGCAATATAAGCAACGTAGAAGTAACTCCCATAGGTTTGATAATAAACAGGTGAATAGGTACTACCTCGTCTACTTCCCAAACCCACAATTTAATTCAGATCCTAACTATGCAATTGTTTGAGGATTGATCTAATGCAATAAAACTGGGTAGTAAAGAGGTACGATCAAAGTGTTACTTGCCTTGCTGATGATCCGCGAAACCTAGAGACTCGTAGTAGCACGCTTCGCACTCCGGGTACTCTATCGCAAACAAAAAAGCATACAATAAGCAATCAAGCAACCATGCACGGGTAAAACTCAAATAAGAGATCTAACCAGAAAGTTCAACTTAAGAACTCCGGTTTGCAAAAAGAATCAAATCAAACGAAGCAACAAAACTCAAACGGCAAAAGAAACAAGCTTCGTTTGCTAATCTGGACTAAAGTCAATTTTTACAGTGGCAAAAACTTGTTTAAGTTGGTCAAACAGAAAGAGGGTTTTGAGACGAAATTGTAGGCGCTTGAATCACCTGATTCCGATAAACGAGCAAAAAGGTAAACTAAAACGAAAATCGGATCAGAAATCGTGATCGAAAATAATCGCGGAAAATCCGAGAAAAAGAAAAACTGACGAACAGGCTAACGAACGAACGTTCGCTGTCTACGGCTAAACGGTGAAAACCGTTCGTTAAAACGAACGTACGGACGAACGTCCGCTAAATAACTAAACCGGAAAAAAGCAATCTAAAATAAAAAGCGCATCTAGGGTTTCGAAAAAAATGATCGGTTTTCTCGCAAAAACCGAGACGGCGGCGGCGGCTACCTCCGGCGATGACGAGGCGACGGCGCGGCGGCGGGGCGGCAGCGGCGGGTCGGCGATGAGGCGGGGCGGCAG
>NC_057811.1:362806144-362828467 GCF_018294505.1 Triticum aestivum | reverse complement strand
GTCGGCGGCGGTGGCTGGGCGCGGTTAAGGTTAGAGTTTGGGCGGCGGTGGTCTTCGGCGGTGGCTGGGCCTTGGGGCGGCTCGGGGCTGCGGCTTATAAAGCCCCCCCCCCCCCGGGCGGAGTCCCGCTCGGGTACGACCCGGAGTCGGTTTCCTTTTTTGTTAAATATCCTGACTTGCAGAAAAAGAAATAAAAGAAATACTAAACGGACTCCAAAAATCCTGAAATAAATTTTCCCCGTCCTCGAAAAATCTACCAGACAAGGTGAACATTTATTCGGGACTCTAATGCAATTTTGAAAAACACATATTTTTCCGAATTCAAATAAAATAGCGATAAAACTCTGAATAAAATTCTTATTTGATTTTAACATTTAATCTCCAATATTTCTTTATTTTGAGGAAGTCATTTTATCCTCTCTCTTTTATTTTTATAAAAGAAATATTGAAAGAGAAAATAATTAATATCAAACGATCCTCTTTTCAAAATTCGAGAAAAAACTCGAATATGAAAATAATGAAATCCCCAACTCTCTCTGTGGGTCCTTGAGTTGCGTAGAATTTCTAGGATCAAACGAAAAATGCAATAAAATATGATATGCAATGATGATCTAATGTATAACAATCCAAATTGAAAATTTGGGATGCTACACTCATATCAACGGCATAATCAACTAGCGAGCAATAATAATAAATCTCGGATGACAACACTTTCTCAAAACAATCATAATATAATATAACAAGATGGTATCTCGCTAGCCCTTTCTGAGACCGCAAAACATAAATGCAGAGCACCTCTGAAGATCAAGGACTGACCAAACATTGTAATTCATGGTAAAAGAGATCCAGTCATAGTCATACTCAATATAAATTAATAGTAATGGATGCAAATGACAGCGGTGCTCTCCAACTGATGCTTTTTAATAAGAGGATGATGACTCAACATAAAAGTAAATAGATAGGCCCTTCGCAGAGGGAAGCTGGGATTAGTAGAGGTGCCAGAGCTCGGCTTTGAAATAGAGATAAATAATATTTTGGGCGGCATACTTTCATTGTCAACATAACAACCGAGAGATCTCGATATCTTCCAGGCTACACACATTATAGGCGGTTCCCAAACAGAATGGTAAAGTTTATACCCCCCACCACCAACAAGCATCAATCCATGGCTGGCTCGAAACAACGAGTGCCTCCAACTAGCAACAGCCCTGGTGGAGTTTTGTTTGCAATTATTTCGATTTGATTTGCTTAGAGCATGGGACTGGGCATCCCGGTGACCAGCCATTTTCTCGTGAGTGAGGAGCGGAGTCCACTCCTCTTGAGAATAACCCGCCTAGCATGGAGGATACAGACAACCCTAGTTGATACATGAGCTATTCGAGCATACAAAACAGAATTTCATTTGAAGGCTTAGAGTTTGGCACATACAAATTTACTTGGAACGACAGGTAGATACCGCATATAGGAAGGTATAGTGGACTCATATGGAATAACTTTGGGGTTTATGGAAGTGGATGCACAAGCAGTATTCCCGCTTAGTACAAGTGAAGGCTAGAAAAAGACTAGGAAGCAACCAACTGGAGAGCGACAACAGTCATGATCCTGCATTAAAATTAATAAACATTGAGTGCAAGCATGAGTAGGATATAATCCACCATGAACATAAATAATGTGGATGCTATGTTGATTTTGTTTCAACTACATGCGTGAACATGTGCCAAGTCAAGTCACTCGAATCGTTCAAAGGAGGATACCACCCTATCATACCACATCACAACCATTTTAATAGCATGTTGGCACGGAAGGTAAACCATTATAAACTCCTAGCTAATTAAGCATGGCATGAGCAACTATATCTCTAATTGTCATTGCAAACATGTTTCATTCATAATAGGCTGAATCAGGAACGATGAACTAATCATATTTACAAAAACAAGAGAGGTCGAGTTCATACCAGCTTCTCTCATCTCAATCAGTCCATCATATATCGTCATTATTGCCTTTCACTTGCACGACCGAACGATGTGGATAATAATAATAATAATAGTGCACGCGCATTGGACTAAGCTGGAATCTGCAGGCATTCAATACAAAGGGGAAGACAAGATAATATGGGCTCTTGGTTAAATCAACAATAATGCATATAAGAGCCACTTAAACATTTTCATTATGGTCTTCTCCTCTCGACCCCCAAAGAAAAGGAAAGAAATAAAACTATTTACACGGGAAAGCTCCCAACAAGAAAAAGAAGAACGAGAAATCTTTTTGGGTTTTCTTTTAATTACTACTACATGCATGGAAAGTAAACTAGCTAGAAGCTACAACTAATTTTTTTGTTTTTTCTTAAGGTTTATCAAACACACAAGAAGAAAGCATAAAAAGGAAAATAAACTAGCATGGATAGTACAATGAAAAAGTATGAGCACCGACAACTAGAATGAGTGTGTGAACATGAATGTAATGTCGGTGAGAAGTACGTACTCCCTCAAGCTTAGGCTTTTGGCCTAAGTTGGTCTATGCCCATGGATCAAAGTTGTAGCTGGGGTCGTACTGAGATGCAGCAGCTATTGCCTCATGAGCTGCAGCTTGGAGGAGAGCTGCCTGCGTCTCCCTCTTATAATCGTTCGCCTCCTCCCTGGTTATATTATATCTCCCTTTTGCCTGAAAGTCAAAGAAAGTAGGAGCAGGGAGAGCAACATGGAAAGTGCGGCGCCTGTCAAACATTAGTTGGTACTGGAGAGGCTGTTCATTCCTCTCAATAAACTGATGGCGAACCATAGCATCATAATCTAGATAAGCGGGAGGCAATTCCATATCATTTTCATGTATGGGTATCTCAAGAAAATTAGCTACACGGGTTGCATAAATCCCACCAAACAAGTCTCCACTTAAACCATTATTATGCAACCTTCGTGCAACAATGGCCCCCAAGTTATATTGTTTATCTCCTAAAACAACACTCTTGAGAACACTAAGGTCAGGAACACACATGTGACATGCCTCATCCTTACCGTTTATGCATCTACCTATAAAGAGAGCAAAATAATATATAGCAGGAAAATGAATGCTCCCTATGGTAGCTTGTGTTATCTCTCTAGATTCCCCCACAATGATACTAGCAAGAAAATCGTTAAACTCATATTTTCGAGGTTCACTAGCACTACCCCACTGTGGAAGTTTACAAGCAGTATTAAAATCTTCTAAGTCCATAGTATAAGATTTACCATAGAGATCAAATAGGACAGTGTAAGAATTGCGTGAAGATGGAAATTTGAACCTTCTCACAAAGGAATCAGTTAGGTGATAATACTGAGGGCATTATCTAGCATGAATCCCTCGAGTTCATCATTACGCACATATGCATCAAATTCCTCCTTAATTCCTGCTCGGACCATGAGATCTTCTGACGGCCATTCACAAGGCCGCACTTGAGCTTCTCTTGGTGGTTCATGGTCCAGCTCACGTATTGCGGGTCTGGGTCCTTGCTTCCTTGAAGAACCACCTTGGTACATTTTCCTAAACATATTTCTTCCTCTGAAAAATTTCTGAAAATTTTAGTAACTTAAAATAAAAGTGAACCAAACTCAACAAAATTGATAGCAACTACTCCCACAAGTGCCTAGAGACTATATCATGCATTAGAACTACTTGGGACCATAAAAATGTGACATGCAAGCTCAAGAACAGGGTCACCTAGGCAGCAAAAATTTGCAATGAATAAAGCACTAGAACAAAAACTAATTGGACCATTGGAGGAGTCACATACCGAAGAACAATCCCCCAAAGCAGTTTTGTGAGTGGAGCTTTGAGCAAGGAGATCGAAAATGGCAGCAAGATGAGCTAGAACTCGTGCTTGAGCTGGTTGGTGGTTTTTTTGGGAGGAAGAAGGAGTGTGTGGTTGCTGGAATAAGTTGAGGGGGGCCACCAGGGGCCCACGAAGCAGGGGGCACGCCCTGGACCCTTGTGGTCAAGTACTTGCTCCCCCTGATGTGTTCTCAGTGCCAAATATTCTCAAATATTCTAGAAAAAATATTTCATTTTCGGGGCATTTGGAGAACTTTTATTTTCGGGGTATTTTTTTATTGCAAGGATAATTCAGAAAACAGAGAGAAAATACTATTTTTGCTTTATTTATTCTAAATAACAAAAAGTAAAAGGAGGGTACAGAAGGTTGTGCTTTCTAACTTCATCCATCTCATGCTCATCAAAAGGAATCCACTAACAAGGTTGATCAAGTCTTGTTAACTCATTCCGAATAACATGGAACCGGCGAAATTTCGAATAACACTATGTTACCTTAACGGGGATATGCACATCCCCAACAATAAGAATATCATATTTCTTCTTGACAGTAGGAAGAGGAAATTCAAAATTTCCAATAGTAATTGTTGGAATTTTACCAATAGAATTGATACTGTGGACTTGAGGTTGTTTCCTCGGAAAGTGTACCGTATGCTCATTACCATTAACATGAAAAGTGACATTGCCTTTGTTGCAATCAATAACAGCCCCAGCAGTATTCAAAAAAGGTCTACCATGGATAATCGAATACTAACACCGCCAGGGAATATCAAGAATAACAAAGTCTGTTAAAATAGTAATGTTTGCAACCACAACAGGCACATCCTCACAAATACCAACAGGTATAGCAGTTGATTTATCGGCCATTTGTAAAGATATTTCAGTAGGTGTCAACTTATTCAAATCATTTCTACGATATAAAGGGAGAGGCATAACACTAACACCGGCTCCAAGATCACATAAAGCAGTTCTAACATAGTTTCTTTTAATGGAGCATGGTATAGTTGGTACTCCAGGATCTCCTAGTTTCTTAGGTGTTCTACCCTTAAAGGTATAATTAGCAAGCATGGTGGAAATTTCAGCTTCTGGTATCTTTCTCTTATTTGTAACAATATCTTTCATATACTTAGCATAAGGATTCATTTTAAGCATATCAGTCATACGCATACGCAAAAAGATAGGTCTAATCATTTCAGCAAAGCACTCAAAATCCTCATCATCCTTTTTCTTGGATGGTTTAGGAGGAAAATGCATGGGTTTCTGAACCCATGGTTCTCTTTCTTTACCGTGCTTCCTAGCAACGAAGTCTCTCTTATCATAACGTTGATTCTTTGATTGTGGGTTATCAAGATCAATAGCAGGTTCAATCTCTAAATCATCGTTATTACTAGGTTGAGCATCAACATGAACATTATTATTAACATTATCACTAGGTTCATGTTCGTCACCTGATTGTGTTTCAGCATCAGAAATAGAAATATCGTTGGGATTCTCAGGTGTGTCTAAAACAGGTTCACTAGAAGCATGCAAAGTCCTATCATTTTTCTTTTTCTTCCTTTTAGAAGGACTAGGTGCATCAACATTAGTTCTCTGAGAATCTTGCTCAATTATCTTAGGGTGGCCTTCAGGATAGAAAGGTTCCTGAGTCATTTTACCCCCTCTAGTTATAACTCTAACACCATTATCATTTTTCTTATTATTTAATTCATTGAGCAAATCATTTTGAGCTTTAAGCACATGTTCTACTTGAGTGGTAACCATACACGCATGTTTACTAATGAGTTTAAGTTCACCTTTAACTCTAGACATATAATCACTCAAGTGTTCAATCATATAAGCATTTCGTTTCAATTGTCTACCAACATAAGAATTGAAGTTTTCTTGTTTAACTAAAATTATCAAACTCATCTAAGCATTGGCTAGCAGACTTATAGCAAGGAATATCACCTTCATCAAATCTATAGAGAGAATTTACCTTTACTACCTGTGTAGGGTTATCAAGACCATGTATTTCTTCAATAGGTGGTAAGTTCTTAACATCTTCAGCTTTAATACCTTTTTCTTTCATAGATTTCTTTGCCTCTTGCATATCTTCAGGACTGAGAAATAGAATACCCCTTTACTTCGGAGTTGGCTTAGGAGTTGGTTCAGGAAGTGTACAATTATTTTCATTAGTCAACATATTATTCAATAGCAATTCAGCTTGATCAACTTTATCCAGGTGGTCTCTGGAAGCATCGGTTAGTCCATTATAAAAGATATCAAGTATTTCATTTTTCTTGAGAGGATGATCAGGCAAAGCATTAAGTAATTGGAGAAGCCTCCCCCAAGTTTGTGGGAGACTCTCTTCTTCAATTTGCACAAAATTTGTCGGAGTAAATGGCCACGGGTAGCCTAACCGACTACCCCTGGCTCTTCAAAAATTATCAGGCCATTTGAGCCTTCAAGCATTCAAAGCATTGGGCCGCCTTTCCCCGGCTGGCTACCCCAGGAGCCGACTGTCAGAGGGTGACCCAGCCTCAGAAACCTCCCCCAAGATAACTACGAGATGGCCGACTCCAGGAAGCCGACCATGGAGAACGCCGACTCCCAAGAGCCGGCCATGAAGAACGCCGACTCCAAGAAGCCGGCCAAGACCGCACCCACCAAAACTACGCCCACATAACGGTGACAAGACGGGATGTGGCTACAGTCCGGCCCACTACCCCCGAATCCCGAGGCAGGCATGGCCGCAGGATGCCGTACGGGTCAGCCATCTCCCATCCGGCTCGGCACTGTAGCCATGCTGGCCTCAACGTCATCCGCGACCGACGCCAGTATGGCCCGCGGGCGGCGGGCCCCTTTAGCCAGAGTGAGGCACGAAGGCGGCCCGGCCTCCCCCAGTCGGCCAGGGGCGTAGCCGGCCCCCAGAAGCCGGCTACCCCCCTCCCTCGAAACATGTGCCACATTAAGGAGAGAAGACGAGGTAAGGCTACAGTGAGAGCCCTCGAGGCGGTACACTGTAGCCACGCTTACCTCGACAAAGCCCTCGTCATCAGGGGCGAGGCTACAGTAAACAGCCGCCGACAAGACCCCCAGGCGGTGGGGCCGGCCTGTCGGCCAAGAGGCCGGCAGCCGGCGGGACCCACCAGGCGGCGGGCCCCAATGGCCGGCGGAGAAGCCGGCGAGCACACACACTGACAACTGGGACCCGCGCCCAGCCGGATTACAATTGTAGCCCCGGGGGGTAGGCCTATATAAACCCCCCGGGGCACCCATGCAAAGGGTTGGCTTCTTAGAGTTACACACACACCATATAGAGAGGGAAGCAAGAGCTAGACTTGCTCTTCTTCTCCCTTGAACCCGACAGCTCAAGGAGCACTTGTAGCTACTCGTTCTGATCTAGTGATCATGCGGAGACCCCGCAGAGCAGGACTAGGGGTGTTATCTCCACGGAGAGCCCCGAACCTGGGTAAGATTCACCGGCGAGCATGTCTTCGCCTCATCCCGTTTCCAGGCACCGGCGACGTCTTACTGGCTCCCACAATGATAAGCCACCCGTTGGCATATGTCGCACATACCACCCGACATTTGGCGCCCACCGTGGGGCCAGGTGCACCGTCGCCCGGAGACCTGTTCTGGACGGGAACCTTTTTCTCCCCCGCGAGCGCAGCCAGTCTGCTGCGCCCGATGGCGTTTGCCCCGACGTGCTGCAAGGCGTCGACGACGCCTGCGCGGCAAGCCGCCTCGCCGATCTGCTCGGCGAGGCTCGCATCTCCGACGAGCCCGCGTCCGACGCGGGAACGGACTACCCCGAGAGCCGCCTCGTCAGCCTCCTCGACCAACTTCACGTCTCCAGCGAGCCTGCTGCAGACTTGGAGTCGGTCGGCTCCACCGACCCGATGCTTGTCGATTCCGACATGACATCGCTCGACGCCTACCCCTCCGACGTGGTGGTCTTCGACGACCCTCTCCCTCGAGCTGACAGCGGCAGCAGCGCTGTCACCGAAGTGTTGGTCATCAGCCACGTCGCCTACTCAGGCGAGAACGCCCATGACGCCCTGCAAGCGGTGATGCATGACTTATCCGTCCCTATCCCGGCCGACGCCGACGCCGAGACCTTGGAGGCACGCCGCCTCGCCCTCATCGCGGAAGGCCGGAGGATAGCCTCCATGAGATGCCTCACCGAGGCCCACCAGCGCGAAGTCGACCGCGCCGCCTTCGGTACGCCGCCGCATAGCGGGCCGAGCCGAGCCGGCTTCGTCTAGAAGCGCGGCGCGGCTATCGCCAGCATGCTGGGGGCAGATCGCCCCGTCTACGCCACCCCGCTCGAGAATCTACGAGCCGCTCAGGCGACCGCTGAAGAGCTAAATGGGCTGGGAGCCGATGAGCTCCCCTACATGACAAGGCGGATCCAGCAGCTGATCGACGCGGCCGCAGAACGGCACGAAGCCGGCGCCCGCGCTGATAGTCATCCCCCGCGCCGGGAGCATGCCGCGACGTCCCGGTCGCCGACAGCGAGCGGCGCCCGCGAGAGGAAAGACAAGGAGCCGGCTGCTAGCCACAGCCGGACTCGTATCACCATTGAGCGCGATGCGAAAGGCCGCCCTCGAGCGGTGGAGCGCCGAGGAAATCCGCCTCCTCCCCCACCTCGAGGGGAGAGACGTCCCACCCCGCCGCCTGTCACGCATCCGACTCTTGGTGGCCGACTAGGCCGCCGCGAAGGAGTCGGCGAGAACGACGCCCGCCACCGGATCGACCGCCTAGCTCGATCCCTGGCGATAGAAGAAGGAGACGATGTCGGCCCGCCGTGCTTTGGCCCTCGCATCCGCGACGAGACCTTCCCCAAAGGGTTCTTGCTCCCCAGAGACACGCCCAAGTACAACGGCTCTGTGAAGCCGGAAGATTGGCTCATCGACTATTCTACTGCGGTCAGCATAGCCAACAGCAACGGACGCGTCGCCGTGAAATACGTCCCCCTCATGCTGCAAGGCACGGCGCGCACCTGGCTCAACAACCTCAAGCCCTACAGCATCAACAGCTGGCTGGACTTCACGGAAGTCTTCGTCCGCAACTTCACCAGCACGTACAAGCGGCCTCCCAAGCCTCACCAGCTCTCCCTATGCGTCCAAGGGCCCAACGAGTCGACCCGCGACTACCTCACGCGGTGGGCCGAGCTCCGCAACTCCTGCGAGGGGGTGCACGAGGTTCAGGCCATCGAGTACTTCACCGCCGGGTGCCGAGAGGGCACCCTCCTCAAGCACCGGCTCCTCTGCGGCGAGCCGGCTACCCTCGACGAACTGCTGATCATCGCGGATAAGTACGCCACGGTCGACTCCTCGATGAAGACCGAGCTCCGAGTGGACGCCTCTGGGAAGGTGCTTGCTCCGGCTCCCAAGACGCCAGCTAGCGAGTCCAATAGGTGCCCCTACCAGAACGACCACAAGCGCAAGGCCCCTATGCCGCCTTCCACCAGTCGGCAGGTGGCCACAGTTGAAGATGAGCAACCCGAAGAACGGCTCGCTCCCAAGAAGAAGGGTGGCAGGCCGGCTTGGCAGCCGGCTTTCTCCTACGAGCAGACTCTCGACGCCCCCTGCAAGTTCCACAGCGGCGCGAAGCCGTCCAACCACACGACCCGAAAGTGCCACTGGCTGACACGAATCTCCAAGGGCGAGAGGCTAGTGCCGCCTCCGCCCCTCGGCCCGCCGCCTCCAGCCCCCCAGCAGCCGGCGGCTCGGCCAGCAGTCGGAGCCGTTCAAGATGAGTTCCCTGAAGAGCACGCTGCCTACGTCGTCTTCACAAGCCAAGTTGAAGACAAGCGTAGTCGGCGCCGTCAGCATCAAGAGGTCAACGCAGTCGCCTCTAGCGCTCCCAAGTTCATGCACTGGTCCGAGAAGCCCATCAACTGGAGCCAGGCCGACCACCCAGAGGTGATGCCATCCCCTGGCTCCTATGCACTAGTCTTGGATGTCACCCTCGCGACGGAGAGGCGAGCTGCCCGATTCGCCCGCGTCCTGATTGATGGCGGAAGCAGTATCAATATACTGTACCGCGATACCATGGAGAAGCTGAACATCAAGGCGAAGCAGCTCATGCCAAGCCGGACCGTGTTCCATGGCATCGTGCCCGGCTTGTCTTGTTCCCCGATCGGCAAGATCAAGATGGATGTTCTCTTCGGAGACAAGGATCATTTTCGCCGAGAAGCGATCTGGTTTGAGGTAGTGGATCTGGAGAGCCCCTACCATGCTTTGCTTGGCCGACCTGCTCTGGCCAAGTTCATGGCTGTGCCCCACTACGCCTACCTAAAGATGAAGATGCCGAGCTCGAAGGGGATCATCACCGTAGCCGGCGACTACAAGAAGTCCATCGAGTGCGCCATGGCCAGCAGTCGGCTGGCCGAGTCCCTCGTAGTGGCAGAAGAGACGAAGATGCTGGAACGGGTTGTGGCCATGGCCGGCAAGCAGCCTGCTTTGTCCCCCAACCCCAAAGATTATGATGCGCAGGGCTCCTTCCAGCCGGCTAAGGAGACGAAGAAGATACCTCTGGACCCGGAGAATTCGGAAAGGTTTGCTGTCATTGGGGCAAACCTGGACAGTAAATAGGAAGGCGAGCTCGTCGACTTCCTCCGTGAGAATCGAGATGTCTTCGCATGGTCCCCAAAGGGCATGCCGGGTGTCCCGAAGGATTTCGCCGAGCACAAATTGCATGTCCGAGCCGACGCGAAGCCGGTCAAGCAGCCCCTCCGCCGACTGTCAGAAGAGAAGCGAAGAATCGTAGGAGAAGAGATAGCCAGGCTCCTCGCCGCAGGCTTTATTATGGAAGTATATTTTCCAGAGTGGCTTGCCAACCCAGTCTTGGTTTTGAAAAAGAATAACAAGTGGTGTATGTGTATAGACTACACCAGCCTCAACAAGGCCTGCCCCAAGGATCCGTTTGCTTTGCCACGGATTGACCAAGTGATAGACTCCACAGCCGGATGCGAGCTGTTGAGTTTTTTGGATGCCTACTCAGGGTACCATCAAGTCAACTTGGACCCAGCAGACCGACTGAAGACTGCCTTAATCACACCATTCGGAGCTTTCTGTTACCTGACTATGACATTCGGCCTAAGGAATCCCGGTGCCACTTTTCAGCGTTGCATGCAGAAATGCCTCCTCAAGCAACTCGGCAGAAATGCCCACGTCTACGTAGATGACATTGTGGTGAAGACAGAGAAGCGCGACACCCTGCTGGAGGACCTCAAAGAAACATTCGCCAACTTGCGCCGATTCCAAATCAAGCTCAACCCCGAGAAATGTGTGTTCGGAGTACCAGCCGGCCAGCTGTTACGCTTTCTGGTCTCCGAACGCGGCATCGAGTGCAACCCTGTGAAGATCAAGGCCATCGAGAGGATGGAGATTCCCACCAAATTGCGAGATGTGCAGAAGTTCACCGGGTGCTTGGCCTCCCTAAACCGCTTTATCAGCCGGCTAGGAGAGAAGGCTCTCCCCCTGTACCGACTCATGAAGAAGTCCACTCACTTCGAGTGGAATGACCAAGCCGACCAAGCCTTCCATGAGCTGAAGAAGATGCTGACCACTCCATCTGTCCTGGCAGCGCTGACTGAGAAGGAGACCATGCTCCTCTACATTGCCGCGACTAGCCGAGTGGTCAGTACAGTTGTCGTGGTCCAGTGCCCGGAGAAGGCCGAGCCCAGCTAGTTCAAAGGCCGGTGTATTATCTAAACGAAGTACTATCCAGCTCAAAGCAAAACTTCCCGCACTACCAGAAGATGTGCTATGGGGTGTACTTCGCCGCCAAGAAGCTGAAGCCCAACTTCCAAGAGCATCCCATCACGGTCGTGTGCGCCGCCCCGCTTGCCGAGATCATAGGCAGCCGGGATGCATTCGGCCGGGTGGCTAAATGGGCCATCGCATTGGCACCATACACAATCTTCTACCAACCCCGCACCGCCATCAAGTCCCAAGCATTGGCCGACTTCCTCGTCGACTGGGCCGAGACCCAGTACCTACCGCCGGCTCCCGACTCTACCCATTGGCGGATGCACTTCGACGGGTCCAAGATGCGCACCGGCTTGGGAGCCGTTATCGTCCTCACCTCTCCCAAAGGCGACAAACTCAGATACACGCTGCAAATCCACTTCGCCGCCTCCAACAACGTGGCCGAGTACGAGGCGCTCATACATGGGCTCCGGCTAGCCAAAGAACTCGGCATACGCCGGATCCTGTGTTATGGCGACTCAGACTTGGTGGTCCAGCAGTCGTCTGGCGACTGGGACGCCAAGGATGCAAACATGGCGAGCTATCGATTCCTCGTCCAGCAGATCAGTGGGTACTTCGAAGGGTGCGAGTTCCTTCACGTACCAAGGGCCGACAACGACCAAGCAGATGCCCTGGCACGGATCGGCTCCACCCGACAGGCTATACCGACCGGCGTCTCCCTCCAGCGCCTCCTCAAGCCGTCCATCAGGCCGTCTCTAGAGTCGGACTCTATCTTCGTACCGCCTGTCCCCGATGCAGCCGAATCCGACTGGAGGAACCCCGCAGGTGGCACGGGGACTTCGACAACTGGCCCAGGGACTGCCGTAGTCGCACCCAGCCCGGGGACTTCAGAACCCGGCCCGGGGACTGCAGCAGTCGGCCCGGGGACTGCAGCAACACAAGAAGCGGTGGCCGACTCCAATTCCACGCCACCCGACCCACCCACCCGAGTCACGGTGGCCGTACTAACAGAAGAAGAAGTCATAGCTCCATCATGGGCCCAGCCCATCCTCAAATTCCTAGTCAACAGAGAGCTGCCGGCTGATGAGATCTCAGCAAGACTAGTGCAACGACGAGCCGGAGCATATGCAATAATCAACAGAGAGCTTGTCAAGCGCAGCGTCACTGGAGTCTTCCAGCGCTGTGTCGAGCCAGGAAAGGGAGTGGCAATCCTCAAGGATATCCATCAAGGCGAATGCGGCCACCACGCAGCCTCAAGATCACTTGTGGCCAAAGCTTTCCGCCACGGTTTCTTTTGGCCGACTGCTTTGGAAGATGCCAAAGAGATAGTCAAGAGCTGCAGAGGATGGCAAGTCTTTAGTTCCAAGAAACACCTGCCGGCTTCTGCACTCAAGACCATTCCCCTCACCTGGCCCTTTGCCGTTTGGGGATTAGACATGGTGGGCCCTTTCAAGACAGCCCGCGGCGGCTTGACACATCTGCTTGTCGCCGTGGACAAGTTCACCAAGTGGATCAAAGCGAAGCCGATCAAGAAGCTGAACAGGCCGACTGCCGTGACGTTCATCACCGACATCACTACTCGGTACGGCATACCGCACAACATCATCACCGACAACGGCACAAACTTTGCCAAAGGAGCACTGGCACGTTTCTGCGCGACACAGGGTATCCGACTGTACTTAGCGTCCGTTGCCCACCCGCAGTCAAACGGCCAGGTCGAGCGAGCAAATGGACTCATCCTCTCCGGCATCAAGCGCCGACTGGGTTACCACTGGAGCGATCGGCCGGCTGCTGGCTCGATGAGCTGCCGGCTGTCCTCTGGAGTCTGCGTACTACCCCTAACAAGTCAACCGGCTTCACTCCATTCTTCCTTGTATATGGTGCCGAGGCTGTCATCCCAACCGACATCGAGTTCGACTCGCCTCGGATCACCATGTACACGGAGGCGGAGGCCAAGGAAGCAAGAGAAGACGGTGTCGACCTACTGGAAGAAGGCCGGCTGTTAGCACTCAGCCGGTTCGCCATCTACCAGCAGGGGTTGCGCCGTTACCACAACCGCAAGGTCAAGCCAAGATCTTTCCAGGATGGCGACCTTGTGCTTCGGCTGATCCAGCGAACAGCCGGCCAGCACAAGCTCTCGACCCCCTAGGAAGGCCCTTTTGTCATCAGCAAGGCACTAGGCAACGACTCCTACTACTTGATCGACGTGCAAAAACCAAGAGCACGCAAGAGGGATGACTCCGGCAAGGAGTCGGAGCGACCATGGAACGCGAACCTCCTGAGAAGATTTTACAGTTGAAAGCAGTATGTATCATGCTACCCTTTTGTATTAAGTACGAAACAACAGGCCCCCCGAGGAGCACTCGGGGACTGCCTTCATTTATCTATGAGTGACGAGTGTCATATCCATGAATGTATTATTACATTTGATTTCCTGTCTGGCACCGGGTTCGACTAGTCGGCCCGGGGACTGGCTGCCTTAAGCTATATTAAAGTTCTACCTGAAGTCAGACAAGTAGTGTGCCGGCTCCCAAGTCCTCTCTTGTTGAAAGTCGCAGCTCGAAGAACCGACTGTCCGACTAGCAAGAGCCAAGGCAGAAAGGATGCCCACACGAAAAACGGCTAAGGACTAATGAACTTGTATAACGAAAAGACGGCCTCCGACCACGCTTGCCGGCTGTCAGAACAGCCGGCTGGCCGGCTTCCCAAACACTTCGCTATAATCCAACAAAGCTAGAGTACTTGCCCTCCCAATTGGCCAAGCACTTCTCCAGCCACAGATTGCAGAGCAACTGCCTGACTGGGGAGGCGGCAACCAAGGGAGGGCGGCAAAGGAAACAACAAAAGGATGAAAAGCAAAGAACAAGGAAAAGCCAAACACTTGCATAGTCATATATACATGTAAAGCCCCCAACAGGCAGGCAATCGACATAGTTCGAATACACCCCCAGTGGGTGGAATTGTGTAAACTTAACAGAATATTGTTCCAAAAGCGACAAGACAGGAAAATAAAAGATAGCAGACTAGACTAAAGGTGCGATGTGGGAGCCGGGTTGGTCGGTGGAGACGGCGTCACCGGCTGAAGGAGTGGCCGGCTCGCGGGTCTCGGCTTGATCACCGCCGGTGGCAGGCGGCGCACCCGCGCGTGCTGTGTTGCTGGAGGCACGGTCAAGCTGAGGCTGGCCGGCCGCTCCACCATCCGGCCCGGCGTCTTCACCCTCCTCCTCTTCTTCTTCGCCCTCGTCGCTGGAGTCGATCTCCTCCGCCGAGTCTTCGCCGTCTGCCGGGTTCAGCCTGAACCATTCCTCCAGCTGGGCAACACCGTTGTCATCTACCTCAGGGGCGAAGGCGCTGGTGTCGGTGTAGTCGGCGATCGCCGAAGCTCGCCGGATGATAGCCGGCCGCGCCGGCTCCAGCTCCGGGTCGGCCTGCTGCCGCCAGGTAGCCAGCTGGTCTAGACTTAGGCCGGTATACCAGGCCTTGACGAACTCCAGTGCCTGCCTGGCGCCGGACTGAGCCGCCGAAGCCTTCCAGGCTTCGAAGCGGCCGACCACCACCTCCAGCCAGTCGGCAGTCCGACTAGGGGTGCGGGGAACCACTTCGCCAGGCCAGAGGGCGGCCAACACCTGCGCCCCAGCACGTTGAAGCCGGTGGAGCAGTCGATGAGCCGGCTGGAGGTGGGCCTGGATCGCCAAGAGCTGCTCCTCCAGCGACCGGCTAGCATTTGGTGCAATCTCGGCGCCAGCCTGCCTCCGTGCCTCGCGGCGGGCCTCGATGATCTGGTTGGCGGCGGTAGAGTAGCCAGGGAAGTACTCTGCGCAAGAAAGAAAGAGAAAGAAGAGAAAACACCAAGTCAGAAAACGAGCCAAAAGCGGCAAGCGGCAAGCGGCAAGAAAGGACGAAGAAGAAGGCGGTTTACCGACAACCAAATCTTCGATCTGGCCATAGCCATTGATCAGCGTCTGCCTTGCTTCGGCCCAGCCAGCCGCCTCTGTCTCATACTCGGCCTGGAGGGCGGCTTCGCTGTCCTGCACCGCCTTCAGAGCCGCCTTGTGGCTCTCCTCCTGGTCGGCCAACCTCTTGGCCAGGCGGTCACGCTCCTGCACCAAGGCGGCAAACTCGGCCTCCTTAGCACGAAGGGCGGCCTGAGACCCTCCCAGCTGCTTCCTTAGACTGGCGTTGGCCGCTGCAGGGACGGCAGAGAAAGAAGAAGCAATAAGAAGAAGTCGTCAAGGAAGATCCGACCCGACTGCTCAGCAGTCGGCCCGAATCTCGGGGACTACACCCAGTGGGTGCGCTGACGCGCCCCCACGTGAGATAAAGGACGAAGCACTTACCCCGGCTCTCAGATAGGTCGGCGGTCTTCTGGGTCAGCTCCCGAGCCTGGGAGTTGAAGGCAGCCGCGCGAAGATTGTGGTAGTCCTGCAAGACAGGCAGAAGAGCGAAGTAAGAGCAAGAATAGCAAAACTAGATCCGCTAAGAAGTTCCAAGGCGCCTGCTCAGCAGCCGACTCGGAACTCAGGGACTACACCCAGTGGGTGCGCTGACGCGCCCCCACGGAAGAAACCAAGATCAAAAAAGCAAGATAAGAAGACTAACCCGGATGGCCGCCCGCGTCGCAAGGAACTCGTCGTTGTATTTCCTCAGCGCTGTAGCCTGGGCTTGGAGCCGGGTCCGGACGTCCTGCGCGGCCACATTCATCACGGCCATCCCTCCGCCCGGCGTCCACCCCGAGCTGGCGCTGGCCGCCTCCATATCCTGGGCCGACGAGGTGGAGCCCGCGGCCGGCTGCGGCTCCGATGCAGCCTTCTGCGGCTCTGATGCGGCCCTCCCCGTGCGTTGGCGCGACGACGTCCGGACCGCCAGATCAGTCCTCGCGGCCGGCTCGCCCCCGGCCGATTGGACAGGCGGCAGGACAGGCCGGCCGCCTTGAGTCGCCCCAGTCGGCGGGGCCGGTGCCGCCACCCTCTCCAGGATGACGATGCCGTCTTCCCTCTCCAGCCCCGGCTGGTCACCGCCGGCTTCTTCTGGCGAGGGCTCTGGGGCCCCAGGCGCCGTAACACGCAGTGGGGTGACCAGCAAGGCCGCCTCCGCCATCGCCGCAGCCTCCGCTTGGGCCTTGGCCATGGCGTCAGCGCGCACCTTCGCCGCCTCCTCCTCCTGCACCGCCTTGGCGGCGGCCGCCCTCAATACCTTCGCCTCCCGCGCCTCCCGCGCGTTCCGCTCCGTCGCCGCCTGAAGATCGGCACGGGGGTCCACGCGGCGAGTAGTGCTCCCAGATCCTCCCGGCGACCCAACGACAGAGGCGGCAGCAGCCCGCTCGAGCGACAATGGAGCCCTGGTTTTTTGGAGAAAAGACAAGGACTCAGGAGCTACCAGAGAAAAGAAAAAAGAATACACGAAGGAGTATATACTTATGCCGACAGCGTCTGCGGCTGCTTCACCGCCTTGCGGAAGCGGGCCGCCTTCGCGGCCGCCTCCTCCCGCCTGGTCGCCGCTGCCCCGCCTCTGGGCTTCTTCGGCCGACTACCGAACAAGCCCGACGCGGCACGACGCTTTTGCCCGCCGCCCCGAGCAGGCGGCGCGGCGGAGGAACCCGCGCCGTGGCCAGGCGCCGGCTGGCGGCGTGGGACGACTTCAGCCTCGTCGTCGTCCGGCCAGTCGTCGAAGCTGACTCCAAGCCCGGAGCCGCCTGCCTCGCCGCCGGCTTGGCCACCGCCCGCCTTGGTGTTGTCGTCCATAGCGGTCGCCCCCAAGTCGGGGTCCTCCAGATCGTGCTCCGTCCAGTCGGGGACGAATCAGCGCTCCGCGTCCGACCTGCCTGCAGGCCGAAGAAGAGGGCTCTGTCGAGACAAGCCGACTAGTCAGAGCTGGCCAAAAGGAACTCGGCGACAAAACTGAGAGAAGAGAAAGAGAAAAAGAGAACATACCGTGGGCGGCGGATGGGCTCGGTAATATGGCTCCATGCCGAACTACCACTCTGCGGAGAGCTTGCAGTTCGCAAGGTAGTTCACCATATGGGCCACCTCGTCGTGCAGCATGTCTTTGGTGCACATCCGACTCGGATCGAGCTGACCGCTCATCTGACAGATCAGATGAGGGCGGCTCTGGAGCGGGAGCACCTGGCGCGTGACGAAGGCGGCCAGCAGATCGGGCCCCGACAAGCCCTCCGACTGGATCATCACCCGCAGTCGGGCGACAGCTGCGGCTCCAGCCGGCGTTAGCGTCACGGCCCGATAGGACCACTGGGGCCGCCTGCCGGCCAGTGGGCCGACTACGTAAGCTGGCAGATTGACGTAGTCGCCCTGCGGGGCGACGTTCTTCACGTAGAAGTATGACTTCTGCCATAGCTTCACCGACTGGATCAGCGTGATGACGGGGAAGGGGTTGTTGGCAGTCACCCTCCGCATCGCGACGAAGGCGCCACTCTGAGCCGGCACGCCCTGCATGCACATGCCCACCTTGGACTGGAAGAACCCCCCCAGAGCTCGAGGGTGGGGAGGACGCCGAGGTAGCCTTCGCACAAGGTGACGAAGGCGGACAGCAGCACCACCGTGTTCGGGGTGAGGTGGTGCGGCTGGAGTTGGAAGAACTCGAGAAAGGAGCGGAAGAAGGCGCTCGCGGGCAAGCCGATTCCGCGCAAGAAATGCGAGCGAAAGACTACCCGCTCGCCTTCCTCCGGCTCCGGCGTAATCTCCTTCGCCGGCGCAAGACGGACCTCCACCTTGTCCGCGCCGGGCAGCCGCCGCGTCTTGCGGAGGAACTCGACGTGATCCTCATGGATGTTGGAGCCGTCCCAATCCCCGCGGAACTGCATCGTGGCGTAGGGCTGGTGAGAATGAGCGCGGCGGCGGAGGATCGAGTGGTAGAGCGGTGAGGCGGCGAGGCGCTGTCGCAAGAAAGAGCAGAAGGAAGAAGATGGCTGAGAGGGGAGGGGCGTGCGAACGCCTGCCGCTCTCCCCCTCCCCCTACTTATAGTTTCGCATGGTGAAGCCGAGGAGGCAGGGCATGGGGTGAGACATGGGATTAACTGCACCCACTCCCCCCACGCCTCGCGATTATTACGCCCTAAAGGTGTGCCGAAACCGCCGCAGGGAGACGTGCGGGCGGCTTTGGGCCGCAGAGAATCCGTGCCTGGGCCTGGGCGTAGGCGTGGCGGGCCCCCGACCTGCGGCGACGTCCCGTCGCGCGCGTGGGCTGGCAGGCTTTTTAGCCAAGGGATGCCACGTGGTTCGCAGGCGGCAAGTGGCCGGCCCACAGCCCGGTGCGCGCGCTGGCAGGCTCCCGCCCTCCGACTCCAATAAATTTCGCCGAGACGGCGCACCCAACCGAAGCCGGCTCCTAGCTGCCGGCTCGTCAAGATAGGAAGCTGACCGAGCTTCTCGACTCCCACCCAACCTCGAAGCTCAATCAGCTTCGGGGACTACTGTCGGAGTAAATGGCCACGGGTAGCCTAACCGACTACCCCTGGCTCTTCAAAAATTATCAGGCCATTTGAGCCTTCAAGCATTCAAAGCATTGGGCCGCCTTCCCCCGGCCGGCTACCCCAGGAGCCGACTCTCAGAGGGCGACCCAGCCTTAGAAACCTCCCCCAAGATAACTACGAGATGACCGACTCCAGGAAGCCGACCATGGAGAACGCCGACTCCCAAGAGCCGGCCATGAAGAACGCCGACTCCAAGAAGCCGGCCAAGACCGCACCCACCAAAACTACGCCCACATAACGGTGACAAGACGGGATGTGGCTACAGTCCGTCCCACTACCCCCGAATCCCGAGGCAGGCATGGCCGCAGGATGCCGTACGGGTCAGCCATCTCCCGTCCGGCTCGGCACTGTAGCCATGCTGGCCTCAACGTCATCCGCGACCGACGCCAGTATGGCCCGCGGGCGGCGGGCCCCTTTAGCCAGAGAGAGGCACGAAGGTAGCCCGGCCTCCCCCAGTCGGCCAGGGGCATAGCCGGCCCCCAGAAGCCGGCTACCCCCCTCCCTCGAAACATGTGCCACATTAAGGAGACAAGACGAGGTAAGGCTACAGTGAGAGCCCTCGAGGCGGTACACTGTAGCCATGCTTACCTCGACAAAGCCCTCGTCATCAGGGGCGAGGCTACAGCAAACAGCCGCCGACAAGACCCCCAGGCGGTGGGGCCAGCCTGTCGGCCATGAGGCCGGCAGCCGGCGGGACCCACCAGTCGGCGGGCCCCAATGGCCGACGGAGAAGCCGGCGAGCACAGACACTGACGACTGGGACCCGCGCCCAGCCGGATTACAATTGTACCCTCGGGGGGTAGGCCTATATAAACCCCCCGAGGCACCCATGCAAAGGGTTGGCCTCTTAGAGTTACACACACACACACCATATAGAGAGGGAAGCAAGAGCTAGACTTTCTCTTCTTCTCCCTTGAACCCGACAGCTCAAGGAGCACTTGTAGCTACTCGTTCTGATCTAGCGATCATGCGGAGACCCCGCAGAGCAGGACTAGGGGTGTTATCTCCACGAAGAGCCCCGAACCTGGGTAAGATTCGCCGGCGAGCATGTCTTCGCCTCATCCCGTTTCCAGGCACCGGCGACGTCTTACTGGCTCCCACAATGATAAGCCACCCGTTGGCATATGCCGCACCTACCACCCAACAAAATTGTATATTTCCCTTAAAATAGCTTATTTCTTATGAGCGGGGAAATATTTAGCAGAGAAGCAATAAATCATATCTTGGGGACTACGCACACAACCAGGATCAAGAGAATTAAACCATGTTTTAGCATCACCCTTTAATGAGAACGGAAATAACTTAAGGATATAGTAGTAGCGAGTTTTCTCATCATTAGTGAACAGGGTGGCTATATCATTTAATTTAGTAAGATGTGCCACAACAGCTTCAGATTCATAGCCATAAAAAGGATCGGATTCAACCAAAGTAATTATCTCAAGATCAACAGAGAAATTATAATCCTTATCAGTAACACAGATAAGTGAAGTAGGAAAAGTAGGGTCATATTTCATTCTAGCATTCAAAGACTTTTCTTTCAGCTTAGCTAATAATTTCTTAAGATCATTCCTATCATTCCAAGCAAGAAAGTCTCTAGCAGTTTCTTCATCCATAACATAACCCTCAGGCACAACAGGCAATTCATATCAAGGGGGAGAATCTTCATCATCACTTTCATCAATATTATCAGTTTCAATAATTTCATTCTCTCTAGCCCTAGCAAGTCGTTCATCCAGAAATTCACCTAGTGGCATAGTATTATCAAGCGTAGAAGTAGTTTCATCATAAGTATCATGCATAGCAAAAGTGGCATCATTCATAACATGCGACATATCAGAATTAATAGCATAAGCAGGTTTAGGTGTCGCAAGTTTACTCAAAACAGAAGGTGAATCAAGTGCAGAGCTAGATGGCAGTTCCTTACCTCCCCTCGTAGTTGAGGGAAAAATCTTAGTTCTTTCGTCTTTCAAGTTCCTCATAGTGACCAGCAGATATAAATGCCAAGTGACTCAAAGAATAGAGCTATGCTGCCCGGCAACGGCGCCAGAAAATAGTCTTGATAACCCACAAGTATAGGGGATCGCAACAGTTTTCGAGGGTAGAGTATTCAACCCAAATTTATTGATTTGACACAAGGGGAGCCAAAGAATATTCTCAAGTATTAGCAGCTGAGTTATCAATTCAACCACACCTGGATAACTTAATATCTACAGCAAAGTATTTAGTAGCAAAGTAGTATGGAAGTAGCGGTAACGGAAAAGTAACTAAGCAAAGAGCAATATGTGGAAAGCTCGTAGGCATTGGATCGGTGATGGAGAATTATGTCGGATGTGATTCCTCATGCAATAGTTATAACATAGGGTGACACAGAACTAGCTCCAGTTCATCAATGTAATGTAGGCATGTATTCCGAATATAGTCATACGTGCTTATGGAATAGAACTTGCATGACATCTTTTGTCCTACCCTCCCGTGGTAGCGGGGTCCTATTGGAAACTTAGGGATATTAAGGCCTCCTTTTAATAGAGTACCGGAGCAAAGCATTAACACTTAGTGAATACATGAACTCCTGAAACTACGGTCATCACTTCGGGGTTGCCGGATCATAACACATAATAGGTGACTATAGACTTGCAAGATAGGATCAAGAACTCACATATATTCATGAAAACATAATAGGTTCAGATCTGAAATCATGGCACTCGGGCCCTAGTGACAAGCATTAAGCATAGCAAAGTCATAGCAACATCAATCTCAGAACATAATGGATACTAGGGATCAAATCCTAACAAAACTAACTCGATTACATGGTAAATCTCATCCAACCCATCACTGTCCAGCAAGCCTACGATGGAATTACTCACGCACGGCGGTGAGCATCATGAAATTGGTGATGGAGGAAGGTTGATGATGATGATGGCGACGGATTCCCCTCTCCGGAGCCCCGAACTGACTCCAGATCAGCCCTCCCGAGAGAGATTAGGGCTTGGCGGCGTCTCCATATCGTAAAACGCGATGAATCCTTCTCTCTGATTTTCCCCCCGAACGTGAATATATAGAGTTGGAGTTGAGGTCGGTGGAGCACCAGGGGGCCCACGAGGCAGGGGGCATGCCCAGGGGGTAGGCGCACCCCCTGTCGCCCCCTGGCCTTGATTCTTTCACCAGTATTTTTTATTAATTCCAAAAATATTCTCCGTGAAGTTTCAGGTCATTCCGAGAACTTTTATTTCTGCACAAAAATAACACCATGGCAATTCTGCTGAAAACAGCGTCAGTCCGGGTTAGTTCCATTCAAATCATGCAAGTTAGAGTCCAAAACAAGGGCAAAAGTGTTTG
>NC_057811.1:362744383-362805858 GCF_018294505.1 Triticum aestivum | reverse complement strand
AAGGTCGATGGTAACAGGAGACCGGGGACACAATGTTTACCCAGGTTCGGGCCCTCTCTATGGAGGTAATACCCTACTTCCTGCTTGATTGATCTTGATGAATATGAGTATTACAAGAGTTGATCTACCACGAGATCGTAATGGCTAAACCCTAGAAGTCATGGGTAATCCGGCTATGGCCAGCCGAAGTAATACCCTACTTCCTGCTTGATTGATCTTGACTGGTGGAGCTGCACAGGGCGGCCGAACTAGCCATGAAGCATTTGACAATCCGGCTATGGCCAGCCGAAGCTATACCCGGCAGCTACTTCAGACCCGTGAGGCGGCTGGTGGAGGCCTGTTCGTGGTTGGACGTCGTCAAGCGCTCTGCATGTATTGAAGGTGCCCGTATGGCCTTCGCTCGCTGCAAGATGTGGTGGGCGAAGATGAACGCTGTTGAAGTGGCCAGCGGGCCGCCAGAGGGCAAGGAGCACCGCACACCCGAGAAATATTTTGCGGATGTCTTAGAAGGGTCTCGGCTTGTGGCAGCTCAGTGTTCGAAGGACGTTATTTTCAAATGAATATATTCGTGTTGTCCTCTGCCTTGTATTATAAACACAAAGCTTGTTCTGTAATGTAATTTTGTTATGCTTTAAATTGCTTCCTCCTGTGTGGCCGTGTTATATACAATCTGAGGGTTGGCCAGTCGTCGGCTTCTGCCCTCACGTAAGTAGTACGGAGGTGTTCGGGATGGGATCTAAACAATCTTGATCCAATTACAAGGTCCTTGAAGGAGTTGTTTAGTGCAACGAACAAGGCAATCAGACTATACGGCTTAAACGCCCTCACTTAGCCATAGGAGTTTTATAATTAAGCAAGTGCGTAGCCCCTGGTCGAAGCCAGGGTGCTGTCCGCATCCGATCGGGAAGTGCCGATCCTTCGCGTGACGCGGAAAAAATCTCCAACGATTTTGTAACCCTCGAACAGCTGACCGGCTCTCCCCGTATCATGACAGTCAGTTTTCGGCTTTCTCTACTGAGGTGCTCATCCGGTCAAGGCCAGGGCACAATCGTAGTAGTTCTCCCTTTACTACCCTAGCCGATGGAACGGAACGTAGGGTAGCAAGCACACGAGCCAGGCAACCCAACTATTGACCAAAGACATGATTCGGAGCCAATGCATATAATGCTAAACTCGGGGTGCCGAACTGTCATACAAGAAGTGTTCGGACTTTGTTGCCGTGTTATGAGGCGATAAGCAGCCCCTGGCAAATATGAAACGTACAAAAGAGTACCGATGTGGCTGATAAGCAGGTCGAAATAAAATGAAGTAAGGAGCGAAAACCACAGAAACTGGGCCGCAAATGATGTTTATTATAACTGAATAGATACGTTAAGGCGTATCTTATACAAATAGTGCGATAGGCACCCGTACTATTTAACATGCCGGGACCAAGAAAGAGCAGCGTGCGGGTCCTGGGAAATAAATAAAAATACCGTCGAGAAGAACGTACGAAGGCTACCCTGCGCACCTATGCTGCATGCCCCCTTTGTATGCCGATCCTTCGAAAGGGCTGGTGATCAGGCTCGCGGGAAAAGGAACCTGAAACAGAAAGGAAAAAGTGTGTCCGGGGTCGGTCTAGCCGAACTGTAGATCTCAGGTTAGCTCGTGCCTCGATGTCCATGGAATTTCGAGTGCGTAATTATGTATGCGCGGTACGAGTGCTACTACTTCATCGGGACTGGGACGAAGGCCAAATTGCTAGTCGAGCTCTTGACGAGCCTTGCTGTCCTGCTGCAGTGTAGTTCGGAACTTCTTGAAGGTGTCCGGGGGCTCGGCAGCCGCACTATGGTGCTGCTTGAGAAGGCCGCTCTGTACCTCTGCTGCTAGGGCGGCGGTGTTCTCCTCTGTTCAGAGAGAGTGTTCCGTGTTGCCATTGACTGTTATGACGCCGCGTGGGCCGGGCATTTTGAGCTTGAGATAAGCATAGTGCGGCACTGCGTTGAATCTAGCAAACGTTGTTCGTCCGAGCAATGTGTGGTAGCCACTGCGGAATGGGACGATATCGAAGATTAACTCTTCGCTTCAGAAATTGTCCGGAGATCCGAAGACCACTTCCAGCATGATTGAGCACGTATAGCGGGCCTCGACGCCTGGTATGACTGCTTTGAAGGTAGTCTTTGTTGGTTTGATTCATGAGGGGTCAATGCCCATCTTCCGCACCGTGTCTTGATAGAGCTGGTTGAGGCTGCTACCACCGTCCATCAGGACTCGTGTTAGGTGAAACTCGTCAATAATTGGGTCCAGGACTAGTGCGGCCATGCTGGTTGGGTGGTCTCGTCGATCGAAGGTGATCGGGAATGACGACCATGGATTGAACTTTGGGGCGACTGGCTCTACCGCGTAGACGTCCCTGAGTGCTCGCTTGCGCTCCCTTTTGGGGATGTGTGTGGCGTATATCATGTTCACCGTTTTGACTTGAGGGGGAAATTCCTTCTGCCCTCCAGTGTTCGGCTGTCGGGGCTCTTCGTCCTCGTCCTCACTTTGTGATCCCTTTTCTTTATTGTCGGCATTTAACTTGCCAGCTTGCTTGAAAACCCAACAATCCCTGTTGGTATGATTGGCTTGCTTATCCGGGGTGCCGTTTATTTGGCACGGACGGTTGAGTATGCGGTCGAGGCTGGAAGGTCCTTCATTGTTTCTTTTGTGGGGCTTCTTCCGTTGGCCGGACTTGGAGCCACTGAATCCGGCGTTGACTGTGGTGTCATCGGTGTTGTTGCCATTGCTTCGGCGTTTGTGCCTATTGCGCCGGAGCTTGCCGGTGCTATTCTTGGCCTCAGAGGGGCATGTCTCGCTGGCTGTGTTGTTACTACGAGCCAGCCAACTGTCCTCTCCCGCGCAAAAGCGGGTCATGAGTGCCGTGAGGGCTGCCATGGACTTCGGCTTTTCTTGGCCGAGGTGGCGTGCTAGCCATTCGTCACGGATGCTGTATTTGAAGGCTGCTAAGGCCTCGGCGTCCATACAGTCAACGATCTGGTTCTTTTTGGTTAGGAACCTAGTCCAGAATTTTCTGGCTGATTCTCCAGGTTGTTGAACTATGTGGCTTAAGTCATCGGCATCAGGTGGCTGGACATAAGTTCCTTGGAAGTTGTCCAGGAAAGCTTCTTCCAAGTCCTCCCAGCTGCCGATAGAATTTTCAGGCAGGCTGTTAAGCCAGTGCCGAGCTGGCCCTTTGAGCTTGAGTGGGAGGTATTTAATGGCGTGGAGATCATCTCCTCGAGCCATGTGGATGTGCAGGATGAAATCCTCGATCCATACTGTGCGATCAGTTGTGCTGTCGTATGATTCGATATTGACGGGCTTGAATCCCTCGGGGAATTCGTGATCCAGTACCTCGTCTGTGAAGCAGAGGGGGTGTCCGGCACCTCTGTATCGGGCCGTGTCGCGGCGTAGCTCTGATGGAGTCCGTCTGCGGCATTCAGACCGGGCGTGGTTAGGTTTGTCGCGTCCGAATAGGTCGCCGTCTTCGTGCCTCGAGGCACGTCCTCGTGATCCGTAGATCGATCTTGTATGTCGTGCTCTACTGTCCAGGGTCTGCCGGAGGTCATATGTGTGACCCCGAACTCTTCCGTCTTTATTTTTGCGGGGCGGTTGGGCAGGCTGATGTTCGGCCTGAGTGGTCGCTTTATCCCAACCGCGTGGCGGCCGGTCGGCCGCCCTGTCTCGACCACGTGGTGGTCGTTCCACGTTACGCGGGGGAGATGAGTGCTCTGGTGCCTCCTCATCAAATTGTGGTAGCAGTCTGCGTTTCGGGTAGCTCTTGGCTGGGCGCTTGAGGCCGTATTCTTCCGCTCTCAAGACGTCAGTCCATCTATCGACGAGCAGATCTTGTTCAGCTTGAAGCTGCTGCTGTTTCTTTTTCAGGCTCCTTGCAGTGGCTATGAGTTTAAGCTTAAAGCGCTCCTGTTCCAGAGGGTCCTCAGGCACGATGAAATCTTTGTTGCCGAGGCTTGTTTCCTCTTCGGAAGGTGGACGGTAACTATCGTCCCCCGGGTCATTTTCTATGGCCTACTCATCAGTGTTGTCTTGCCTGTCGTCGTGTTCCTCCTGTTTGGATGCAGCACCGACAGGGTCTTCATTGTTTTCGGCATCGCCCGGAGTGCTATTTTCTCCGGTACCAGTATTGTCGTCTTTTGAGCGGCGAGACTTACAACGGCGTTTGGGGTGCCGGCGCTTGGACTGCGTCTCAGAAGGTTTACTCTTATCTGGCTCTTCTTTGTCGTTGCCAGATCCCTTGGGTGTATCAACCATGTACACGTCGTACGAAGAGGTGGCCGTCCAATGTCCAGTGAATGGCGGGTCTTGGCCTTGCTCATTGTCGGCATTGTCGTCCATACCGACGATGTCTTCGGACCCGTAGTCAAGCACGTCGGTTAAGTCGTCGACGGTGGCTATGAAGTGGGTGGCGGGCGGGAAGCAAAATTCCTCGTCGTCCGCCTCTAGCTCAAACCGAACATAGTTCGGCTGTGAGTCTTCCTCCAAGGAGAAGTTCTTCAGAGAATTTAGTACGTCACCCAAAGGAGAATAATAGAAGATGTCTGCGGCGCTAAATTCGAAAATCGATAACCGATCCAGCTCGGTATCCGCCGGTGCACTTGATCTGGAACGTGTTGCCGGAGATGAGTCCGGAGTTCCATTGACACCAGCATTGCAGGATGTCGAGTCCGTGTGCGGCCTCAACGCCGCGGGCTTTATGGCCTCGGAGGGGATGATCTGCTTCGGTACTGAGGCCGTTGCAGCAACAGGTTCCCTCTCCTGGGTGTGTTCCGATGACAGATTTAAGTCATGTTCATTGGAGAAAGGGGGAGCGATCACCGCGGTTTCAAATCCCTCGAAGATCAAGTCTCCACGGATATCCGCGACGCAGTTCAAGCTTCCAAACCTGACCTGGTGGCCAGGGGCGTAACTATCAATCTGCTCCAGACGGCCAAGCGAATTGGCCCGCAGTGCGAAGCCGCCGAATACGAAGATCTGTCCGGGCAGGAAGGTTTCTCCCTGGACCACGTCCTTACTGACGATTGAAGGGGCCATCAAACCTTTCGTCGACGACACGGTGGAACTCTTAATGAAAGCACCAATGTCGGTGTCAAAACCGGCGGATCTCGGGTAGGGGGTCCCGAACTGTGTGTCTAGGATCGATGGTAACAGGAGACGGGGGGCACAATGTTTACCCAGGTTCGGGCCCTCTCTATGGAGGTAATACCCTACTTCCTGCTTGATTGATCTTGATGAATATGAGTGTTTACAAGAGTTGATCTACCACGAGATCGTAATGGCTAAACCCTAGAAGTCTAGCCTATGAGTATATGGTAATGAATCTCCCCTATCCGGACTCTCCGATTTATATAGACACCGGAGAGATCTAGGGTTACATGAGGTCGGTTACATAAGAGGGAATCTTCATAGTCGGTCGCCTAGCTTGCCTTCCACGCCAAGGAGAGTCCAATCCGGACACGGGTATAGTCTTCGGTCTTCGTGTCTTCACAGCCTATCAGTCCGGCCCAAAGAGTAACAGGCCGACCGCCCGAGGACCCCTTAGTCCAGGACTCCCTCATTCCTCCCCACTTCGGACTATGCCTCAAGATCTTCAACGTGAAGCCGAAGGTAGTGGATGGCCAACACGCGGAGTGCGGAGGAGCCATGGTGAGCAAGATGCCCAATGTCACATGGCCCAAGGGTACTTTTGTGGAGACCGTCAAGGAGTGGCAGAAACTGTGGTTCTACATCACAGAGCCCCGCGACGCCACCTGGGCCGTGGCTCCCGAATTCAAGTTCGGAGCTCCAATGCGGCTCACCTCCTGGCTAAAGAAGGGCTTGGACTGGTCTTCGTCAGAGGAGCTAATAGCGCTGCAAACGCACATTCAGAGCATGGTGGACAAGAACGTCAAACTCGTCAACGTGATCCAGGTGATGCTAGTTCGCCGGATCCTTCCATGCCAATGCCGGACTTGCCATTTATGGGAGTTCGATCCGGCCAAGCACCAGACTCTGCAACAGTTCTTCGGAACTACGCATGAGGACATCTGGAAGGTGCTCTTCACAGGCAAGGAGATGCCACCGGCGACGACCGAGGACCGTGGGCATGCCCTAGCCCGTCCTGCCAGTTCGGTAAGTTTTTCCCGTTTCAAGATGCATCCTTTTACTTGCTTGTTTAGCGAAGGTACTTAGGCTTCACCATTCATTTTTCAGGGCTGGACGAAGAAGGCAGAGCGGATTCAGTGTGCGGCTCCGCTGCCCGAGGAACCAGTCATCCCACTCTTGGCGAAGATGTTGGTTCCAGCGCTCTACAAGGCGCCAGAGAAGAAGGCCAAGAAGAAGGCCAAGGGGGCAAGAGTGGCCCTCGCCGCAAGGGTGCTTCGGACAGGACGTCCGAGGACAACGAGACTCCTTACTCTGCCGCCGAAGACGACTACGAGGAGAAGGAACAAAGTAGCTCTCCCCCTGAGGGGGGGGGGGAGGAAGAAGAGGGCGGCCTCCACAAATCTGGAGGCGGAGGCACCTAAGAGGGGGAAGGGCTCCTTCGCAGATTACTCTGCATGGGATATCGGCAGCAGCCCAGAGCAACGCCCCCGAAGCAAGCCCCTGGCCGCATCCTAAGTACCAAAAAGCCCATATGCATCCATGTATCCGGCCTCTCCTCTTTATGGTATTAATATGGTTAATCATGCTATTGCAGTCCGGCCCACAACAGCTCCCTGCGAAACTCATCAGGAGCTTCGTTGGATTCAAAAGCGATGGCCAGCGAGTCACCGCCGGCCGCTTACTCTCCCAAGGCCAAAAGCAACGACGAGGTGCTGTCCCAAAGGACCTTCCCAGGCCAGGGAGAGGTTCAGGAGGCCGTCAAGGTGGCGCCGGAGGGTGAAATCTCGGTCGTCGAAGACCTGGGGGAACAGGTCCCCATGGAGACTGGCGATGGGGGCCGTGTTCAGTTTGGTCCCCAGCCGAACACGGTTCCGGAGACCCATACGACTCCGGAATCCGGCGAGCAGCCTCCTTCGAAAGAAGGAGGTGTGCCTGTCCCGCTGGTGACCTCTGTCCAGCCAGAGGCACCGGATAATCTGCTGGAAGCGCTACGAGGCGCTTCCATTGTGGAGGAACACCGTATCCTTATGGGTACGGTGATTGAGAGGGTTCAGTCCGTCAAGAGCAGACTGACCAAAGCCTACAGCAGCCTGCTGACCGGCTTTGAGGTAAGCGACGCAAAAGAGAAAATCCCCATATAGACAGTATCCCCTGAGACACTGTCCGGTGTTCGGAAAGAAAGGCCGGACAGAGGATCAATTCCTTTTTCCAGGAAACTAACTAAATGTGTCTTATATGAGTAAGCAGGCGTCATTGCTGGCCACGACCTCACACACTGCCGAAGTCTCCGAACTAAAGCAGAGACTGGAGCGGGCCGAGGAGGAGCTCGGCCAAGTGAGGAAGCAGCTAGAAGACAAGCAAGGTATGTAATGACTCGCTATATATTCGGAAATAATAAATGGTGAGTAATGACCATAATGTCATGATATTTGTAGGAGCGGCGACCGAGGTCGAGGTCCTTAAAAAGGCCCTGGACGAAGCCGAGGAAAAAGCTGCCAAGGAACAAGCCGCCAGTAAGAAGTTCAAGGCCAGGCTTAATGAGGTCCAGCAAGAGCTCCGGGATGCTGTGAAAAAATGCGAAACCTTGGAGTGCGATGTTTCGGCTCGAGAAACCGAACTCACCAAGGCTCGCCAAAGCGCGGAAGAGGCCCGAGTTGAAGCCCAGGGCGCCCTCCAGGAGATCCAGGAAGCCAAGAAAATCGGGGCGGGTAAGGCATTTAGTATGCAAAGCAAGTATGTGAAGAAGAAGTATTTCTTACTAACCCGGATTCGGAGTTCTCTATGGGCCTTTGCGGATCTGCCGCGCAGTGTGTCTGACGTTGCGGAGTTCTTCTGAGCCAAAGAAGGGAGCTCAACGGAGAAGTTGTTTTGGTCGCAATATCTTGCGCCAGAACATCCAGTGCCCTTTAGCGATCAGCTAAAATAGCTGGTCGAGCTGCATAGGGTGGCCGAGCTAGCCATGAAGGATTTGATAATCTGGCTGTGGCCTTCCGAAGCTATACCCAGCAGCTACTTCGGTCTCGTGAAGCGGCTGGTAGATGTCTGCCCTCGGCTGGACGTCGTCAAGCTATCGGCCTGCATCGAGGGCGCGCGCATGGCCTTTGCCCGCGTCAAGGTGTGGTGGGCGAAGATGGATGCCGTCAAGCTTGTGACCGAGAGGCCACCCAAAGGCAAGGAGCACCGCATGCCTGAGCGGTATTTTGAAGACGTCCTGGAGGGTCTCGCATTGTGGTGACGCAATGTGCGCAAGACATTATCTTTGAATGAATATATTCATGTTGTCTGTGCCTTGTGTGATGAAACAAAGTTGTTATGTAATAAAATGTTTGTTTTTAAAAAAATTACCTCTTGTGCGGCCGTGTTGTATGAAATCTGAGAATTGGCCAGTCATCAGCTTCTGCCCCCACGTAGGTTGTACGGGGGTGTTTGGGATGGAATCTAAACACTCTTGGTCCAATTGTTTGGTCCTTGAAGGATGTGTTTAGCGCAACGAACCAGGCAATCAGACTATGCGGCTTGAACACCCTCACTTAGCCATAGGAGTTTGACAATAAAAAATTTAGGCATAGCCCCTAGTATCCCAACTAGGATGCTGTAAACACCTGATCGGGCAAGTACCAATCCTTCGCGTAATGCAGAAAAAATATCTAAAGATTTGAGACCTCCGAAGAGCTGACCGGCTCTCGCCGCATCATGACAGTCAGTTTTCGGCTTTATCTACTGAGGTGCTCATCCGGGTAAACCAGGGCACAATCGCAGTAGTTCTCCATTTACTACCTTAATTAGCCGATATAGCGGAACGTAAGGTAGCAAGCACAGGAGCCGGGCAACCCAACTATTGACCAAAGACATGATTCGGAGCCAATGCATATAGTGCTAAATTCGGGGTGCCGAACTGTAATGTGAAAAGTGTTCGGACTTTGTTGCCGTAGTGCGGGGCGCCATGAAGCCCCTGGCAAATGTGAAACATACCAAAGTGTACGGGTGCCATTTGATAAAGTTATCAAAAAAGAAAATGAGAGTGGATTGTAAGCTAGAGCCGCAGAATTTGGGCCGCAAACTGTTTCCATTATAATTTGGTTAATACATCAAAGCGCATTTGTATAGGTAGTGCAATAAGCGACAGGTTATTTAATATGCCACAACCAAGGGAGAGCTGCGTGTGGGTCCTGTAAACAGGTAGAGTGATCGTTAAGAGATCCCCTAGAATTTCCCCTATACGTCCATGCTTACTGCCGTCTTGGTGTATTTATCCTTCGAAAAGACCGGTGATTGGGCCATCAGGGAAGACCTGTGGAAAGGAAACCTGAAAAGGAGAAAAAGGAAACAGTGAGAGTATGTGTGTCCGGGAGCGGTCGAGCCGTATTGTGGATCACAAGCTAGTTATGCCTCCATCTATGCCCATGGTATTTTGAGTGCGTAGTTATGTACGCGCGGTACGAACGCCGCTACTTGATCGGGACTGGAACGGAGACCAAATTGCTAGTCGAGCTCTCGACGAGCTGAGCTGTCCTGCTGCAGAATAGTCCGAACTCTCTTGACAGTGTCCGGGGGCTCGGCCGCCGAATTGAGGTTCTGCTTGAAAAGGCCGCTCTGTACTTCTGGTGCTAAGGCAGCGGTGTGCTCTTTGGTACGGAGGGAGCGCTCCGTGTTTCCATTGAATGTTATGACAACGCGTGGCCCAGGCATCTTGAGCTTGAGATAAGCATAGTGTGGCACCGCATTGAATCGAGCAAATGCGGTTCGTGCGAGCAGTGCGTGATAGCCACTACGAAAAGGGACGATATCGAAAATTAGCTCTTCGCTTCTGAAGTTGTCCGGAGATCCGAAGATCGCCTCTAGTGTGATTGAGCCCGTACAGTGGGCCTCTACACCTGGTATGACTCCTTTAAAGGTAGTCCTTGTGGGCTTGATTCGTGATGGATTGATGCCCATTTTGCGCACTGTATCCTGATAGAGCAGGTTCAGGCTGCTGCCGCCGTCCATGAGGACTCGCGTCAGGTGGAATCCGTCAATTATTGGGTCAAGGATCAATGCGGCTGAGTGATTTCTACTACGCAACCTTCTTCTTGTAGACGTTGTTGGGCCTCCAAGTGTAGAGGTTTGTAGGACAGTACCAAGTTTCACTCAAGTGGATGACCTAAGGTTTATCAATCCGTAGGAGGCGTAGGATGAAGATGGTCTCTCTCAAACAACCCTGCAACCAAATAAAAAAGAGTCTCTTGTGTCCCCAACACACCCAATACAATGGTAAATTGTATAGGTGCACTAGTTCGGCGAAGAGATGGTGATACAAGTGCAATATGGATGGTAGATATAGGTTTTTGTAATCTGAAAATATAAAAACAGCAAGGTAATTAATGATAAAAGTGAGCACAAACGCTATTGCAATGCTAGGAAACAAGACCTAGGGTTCATACTTTCACTAGTGCAAGTTCTCTCAACAATAATAACATAATTGGATCACATAACTATCCCTCAACATGCAACAAAGAGTCACTACAAAGTCACTAACAGCGGAGAACAAACGAAGAGATTATGGTAGGGTACGAAACCACCTCAAAGTTATCCTTTCTGATCGATCTATTCAAGAGTCTGTAGTAAAATAACATGAAGCTATTCTTTCCGTTCGATCTATCATAGAACTCGTACTAGAATAACACCTTAAGACACAAATCAACCAAAACCCTAATGTCACCTAGATACTCCAATGTCACCTCAAGTATCTGTGGGTATGATTATACGGTATGCATCACACAATCTCAGATTCATCTATTCAACCAACAAAAAGTACTTCAAAGAGTGCCCCAAAGTTTCTACCGGAGAGTAAAGACGACAACATGTGCCAACCCCAATTCATAAGTTCACAAGGTCATGGAACCCGCAAGTTGATCACCAAAACATACATCAAGTGAATCACATGATATCCCATTGTCACCACAGATACGCACATGCAAGACATACATCAAGTGTTCTCAAATCCTTAAAGACTCAATCCGATAAAATAACTTCAAAGGGAAAACTCAATCCATTACAAGAGAGTAGAGGGGGAGAAACATCACAAGATCCAACTATAGTAGCAAAGCTCGCGATACATCAAGATCGTGCCAAATCAAGAACACGAGAGAGAGAGAGATATCAAACACATAGCTACTAATATATACCCTCAGCCCCAAGGGTGAACTACTCCCTCCTCGTCAAGGAGAGCGCCGGGATGATGAAGATGGCCACCGGTGAGGGATCCCCCCCTCCGGCAAGGTGCCGGAACAGGGTCCCGATTGGTTTTTGGTGGCTACAGAGGCTTGCGGCGGCGGAACTCCCGATCTATTCCGTTCCCCGATGTTTTTAGGGTATATGCATATATATAGGTAAAAGAAGTCGGTAGGGGAGCCACGAGGGGCCCACAAGGGTGGGGGGCGCGCCCAGGGGGCAGGCGCCCCTCCCTGCCTTGTGGCCACCTCGAAGCTTCCTTGACTTGAACTCCAAGTCTCCTGGATCACGTTCGTTCCAAAAATCACGCTCCCGAAGGTTTCATTCCGTTTGGACTCCGTTTGATATTCCTTTTCTGCGAAACACTGAAACAAGGGAAAAACAGAAACTGGCACTGGGCTCTGGATTAATAGGTTAGTCCCAAAAAATAATATAAAAGTGTTTAATAAAGCCCATAAACATCCAAAACAGATAATATAATAGCATGAATACTTCATAAATTATAGATACGTTGGAGACGTATCAGTATCCCCAAGCTTAATTCCTGCTCGTCCTCGAGTAGGTAAATGATAAAAGAAATAATTTATGAAGTGTGAATGCTAGCAGGTGCACAAGTTTGATCAATGATAATTTCAATCACCTTTTGTAGCATCATTATATATCATAACAATAGCTCATCTCATAAAGCTTCTCATGATCAAGTAACAAGCTATTCACATGTTAAAGTATAGATCATAAACTTTCTTGAAAACTAACAAACCGTGTTATTAGTCATCAAACAATTACAATTCATCTTATTTTCAGGAAGAGTCTATGTCAGAGCTTTGATTTAGCAAACTCCACATACTCAACTATCATTTAGTCTTTCACAATTGCTAACACTCACGCGATATTTATGGGTTCAAGGTTTTAATCAGACACAGAGAAAGATAGGGGCTTATAGATTCGCCTCCCAACCTTTTACCTCAAGGGTAATGTCAACAATAATAGCTCATGATGCCTTACATCCAATTGGATATATATATATATATATATATATATATATATATATATCAGAATCTTTCCAACACAATGTGCTTACCAAAGGATAAAATGTAAAAAGGAAAGGTGAAGATCACCGTGACTCTTGCATAAGGTATAAGACAAGAATTAAAAGATAGGCCCTTCGCAGAGGGAAGCAGAGGTTGCCATGCGCTTTTATAGTTGATGCACAAAATCTTAATGCGAGGGAATGTTACTTTATATTGCCACTTGTGATAGGGACCTTTATTATGCAGTCAGTCGCTTTTATTGCTTCCATATCACAAGATCGTATAAAGCTTATTTTCTCCACAGTAAAAGATCATACATATTTAGAGAGCAATTTTTATTGCATGCACCGATGACAACTTACTTGAAGGATCTTACTCAATCCATAGGTAGGTATGGTGGACTCCCATGGCAATACTGGTTTAAGGGATGTTTGGAAGCACAAGTAGTATCTCTACTTGGTGCGAAGAATTTGGCTAGCATGAGGGGGATAGGCAAGCTCAGCGTGTTGGGCGATCCATGACAATATACTTTATTTCGGATATAAGAAAACATAACCCATTACGTTGTCTTCCTTGTCCAACATCAACCTTTTAACATGTCATATTTTAATGAGTGCTCACAATTACAAAATATGTCCAAGATAGTATATTTATATGTGAAATCTCTCTTCCCTCAATATTCTTTCATGAATTGTTCAACTGACCAATACAATGTTTGCTAACCTTCAAAAAATTTACCACCTCTACTTCTTATATGTAAAGTCATTACTCCCCATGGAATAAGCATATGAAACATATATAATTTCAGATTTATGATATTCAATTCATTCAACCATTTACTCATAGGATATAAGTGAAGCACACGAGTAAATGACAAACTACTCCAAAAAGATATAAGTGAAGATCAATGAGTAGTTGAGTAATTATGTAGCTATGTGAAGACTCTCTCTCATTTAAGAATTTCAGATCTTGGTATTTTATTCATACAGCAATGAAAACAAAATAAAATAAAATGACACTCCAAGCAAAACACATATCATGTGGTGAATAAAAATATAGCTCCAAGTAAAGTTACCGATGAACGAAGACGAAAGAGGGGATGCCCTCCGGGGCATCCCCAAGCTTAGACGCTTGGTTATCCTTGAATATCACCTTGGGGTGCCTTGGGCATCCCCAAGCTTAGGCTCTTTCCACTCCTTATTCCATAGTCCATCGAATCTTTACCCAAAACTTGAAAACTTCACAACACAAAACTCAACAGAAAACTCGTAAGCTCCGTTAGTATAAGAAAATAAATCACCACTTAGGTAGTGTTGTGAACTCATTCTAAATTCATATTGGTGTAATATATACTGTATTCCAACTTCTCTATGGTACATATCCTCCGATACTACTCATAGATTCATCAAAATAAGCAAACAACACATAGAAAACAGAATCTGTCAAAAAGAAGAACAGTTTGTAGTAACCTGTATCAAACGTATACTTCTGGAACTCCAAAAATTCTGAAACAAATTGGTGGTCCTGAGGAATTTGTCTAGTAATCATCTTCAAAAATAATCAACTAAATAGCACTCTCCATTAAATTGTTTTAGCTAATCTCGTGAGCGCTAAAGTTTCTGTTTTTTACAGCAAGATCATAAGGACTTCACCCAAGTCTTCCCAAAGGTTCTACTTGGCACAAACACTAATTAAAACATAAAACCACATCTAACCAGAGGATAGATGAATTATTTATTACTAAACATAACCAAAAAGCAAGAAACTAAAATAAAATTGGGTTGCCTCCCAACAAGCGCTATCGTTTAACGCCCGTAGCTAGGGATGACGATTTCAATGATGCTCACATAAGACATAAGAATTGAAACATAAAGAGAGCATCATTAAGAATATGACTAGCACATTTAAGTCTAACCCACTTCCTATGCATAGGGATTTTGTGAGCAAACAACTTATGGGAACAATAATCAACTAGCATAGGAAGGCAAAACAAGCATAACTTCAAAAATTTAAGCACATAGAGAGGAAACTTGATATTATTGCAATTCCTACAAGCATATCTTCCTCCATCATAATAATTTTCAGTAGCATAATGAATGGATTCAACAATATAACCATCACATAAAGTATTATTTTCATGATCTACAAGCATAGAATTTTTATTACATTCCACATAAGCAAATTTCTTCTCATTCAGAATAGTGTGGGAGTATCATAAGAGACTCGAATACTATAAATTGTTTCCACATTAAATGAGTAATGTTCAGAAAAAGGATAATCATAATCATGACAAGTTTTATAAATATAATCATCACTACTTTTTATAGCATAAGTGTCATCACAATAATCATCATAAGTAGCAACTTTGTTCTCATCATAATCGATTGAAACCTCTTCCAAGATAGTGGAATCTTTACTAAATAAAGTCATGACCTCTCCAAATCCACTTTCATAATTATCACAATAAGATTCAACATCCTCCAAAATAGTGGGATCATTACTTCCTAAATTTGACACTCTTCCAAACCCACTTTCATCAATATAATCATCATAAGTAGGAGGTATGCTATCATCATAACAAATTTGCATATCAAAACATGGGAGGCTAAAAATATCATCTTCATTAAACATAGCATCCCCAAGCTTGGGACAAACATTAATTTCAGCAAATATATTCTCAAACATGTCATTCTCATCAAACATAGCATCCCCAAGCTGTGGCATTTTCATATCATAAGCATAATCACTCTCATCATTAATAGTATGGATAGCACCAATAGTATAGCAATTATCATCATCACAAGGAGTAATAGGAACAACATCATTTGGGAGAGATACCTTTTTACCTTTGTTTCTCCATCTTTTATTTTTCTTCTTCACATTATGTGTGGGTTCAATCCTCTTTTTGGAGCTCCTTATTAATGAGATTGATTGAATAGAAGGCTCCTCCTCGTTACATGATTCATTGTAAGAAATAATAGGAAGATATTGGGAAGTCTCTTCCCTTTTGTTAGTATTCTCTTCATCTTCTATTTGTTTTATTTTCTGTATGTAATTGGCAATATAAGGATTTTCAATGCAGTTCACCGCACAATATATATAAATTTCTTCTAGATCAATATCGAGGAATTTCTCAAGGTTATATTCTGGAATATGCTTAGTTTGACGTTTCATTTCTTCATAACCCAAAAGCTAACTAAGTTCATTATGATGTGCAAGGGAAATCAAATCATCACAATTTTTGGACACGATTCGATCATGAAACAGTTTGCATTTGATATTTAAATGACCATGTTCATTGCAAAGTTCACAAGTATGGCGAAGATATTTTAAATTTTCAGCACTAACATCTAGCCTCACTTGCAACCATTTTGTTTCCAAATACTTATGCCTCTTGCAAAATCTATTTTCCCTAATTGGTGTGTACTTGCAAGCTCTATGTACTCCACAAAAGTTGACATGCTTATAAGAGACATTTTCATCATGACTAGTGCAATCATGATTAGTACCATGGATATTCAAAGAGTTCATACTAACAACATTGCAATCATGCTCATCATTCAAAGATTTAGTGCCAAACATTTTAATGCATTCTTCTTCTAATACTTTGGCACAATTTTCCTTTCCATCATACTCACGAAAGATATTAAAAAGATGAAGCGTATGAGGCAAACTCAATTCCATTTTTTTGTAGTTTTCTTTTATAAATTAAACTAGTGATAAAACAAGAAACTAAAAGATTCGATTGCAAGATCTAAAGATATACCTTCAAGCACTCACCTCCCCGGCAACGGCGCCAGAAACTGCTTGATGTGTACTACACAACCTTCTTCTTGTAGACGTTGTTGGGCCTCCAAGTGCAGAGGTTTGTAGGACAGTAGCAAGTTTCCCTCAAGTGGATGACCTAAGGTTTATCAATCCGTAGGAGGCGCAGGATGAAGACGGTCTCTCTCCAACAACCCTGCAACCAAATAACAAAGAGTCTCTTGTGTCCCCAACACACCCAATACAATGGTAAATTGTATAGGTGCACTAGTTCGGCGAAGAGATGGTGATACAAGTGCAATATGGATGGTAGATATAGGTTTTTGTGATCTGAAAATATAAACACAGCAAGGAAATGAATGATAAAAGTGAGCCCAAACGGTATTGCAATGCTAGGAAACAAGGCCTAGGGTTCATACTTTCACTAGTGCAAGTTCTCTCAACAATAATAACATAATTGGATCACATAAATATCCCTCAACATGCAACAAAGAGTCACTCCAAAGTCACTAATAGCGGAGAACAAATGAAGAGATTATGGTAGGGTACGAAACCACCTCAAAGTTATCCTTTCTGATCGATCTATTCAAGAGTCCGTAGTAAAACAACATGAAGCTATTCTTTCCGTTTGATCTATCATAGAGTTCGTACTAGAATAACACATTAAGACACAAATCAACCAAAACCCTAATGTCACCTAGATACTCCAATGTCACCTCATGTATCCGTGGGTATGATTATACGATATGCATCACACAATCTCAGATTCATCTATTCAACCAACACAAAGTACTTCAAAGAGTGCCCCAAAGTTTCTATCGGAGAGTAAAGACGAAAACATGTGCCAACCCCAATTCATAAGTTCACAAGGTCACGGAACCCGCAAGTTGATCACCAAAACATACATTAAGTGAATCACATGATATCCCATTGTCACCACAGATACGCACATGCAAGACATACATCAAGTGTTCTCAAATCCTTAAAGACTCAATCCAATAAGATAACTTCAAAGGGAAAACTCATTCCATTACAAGAGAGCAGAGGGGGAGAAACATCATAAGATCCAACTATAGTAGCAAAGCTCGTGATACATCAAGATCGTGCCAAATCAAGAACACGAGAGAGAGAGAGAGATCAAACACATAGCTACTGATACATACCCTAAGCCCCAAGGGTGAACTACTCCCTCCTCGTCATGGAGAGCGCTGGGATGATGAAGATGTCCACCGATGAGGGATCCCCCCTCCGATAGGGTGCCGGAACAGGGTCCCGATTGGTTTTTGGTGGCTACAGAGGCTTGCGGCGGAACTCCCGATCTATTCTGATCCCTGATGTTTTTAGGGTATATGGATATATATAGGCGAAAGAAGTCGGTCAGGGGAGCCACGAGGGGCCCATGAGGGTGGGGGCGCGCCCAGGGGGCAGGCGTGCCTCCCTGCCTCGTGGCCACCTCGAAGCTTCCTTGACTTCAACTCCAAGTCTCCCGGATCACGTTCGTTCCAAAAATCACGCTCCCGAAGGTTTCATTCCGTTTGGACTCCGTTTGATATTCCTTTTCTGCAAAACACTGAAACAAGGGAAAAAACAGAAACTGGCACTGGGCTCTCGGTTAATTGATTAGTCCCAAAAATAATATATAAGTGTTTAATAAAGCCCATAAACATCCAAAATAGATAATATAATAGCATGAATACTTCATAAATTATAGATACATTGGAGACGTATCACTGAGCCGCCATGACGGATACTGGTCGGAAGATCCCGGCTATCGAAGGTGATCGAGCATGACGACCATGGATTGAATTTTGGGGTGACTGGCTCTATCGCATAGACGTCCCTTAGTACGCACTTGCGCTTCCTCTTGGGGATGTGGTTAGCGTATATCATGTTCACCGTTTTGACCTGAGGGGGAAACTTCTTCTGCCCCCCGTATTTGGTGGCTAGGGCTCCTCGTCATCGTCCTCGCTTTGCGATCCCTTCTCCTTGTTTTCGGCATTTAATTTGTCGGCCTGTTTAAAAACCCAACAATCTCTGTTGGTATGATTGACTGGTTTGTCTGGGGTGCCATGGATCTGGCACGGACGGTCGAGTATGCGGTCCAGACTGGATGGTCCCAAATTATTTCTTTTATATGGCTTCTTCTGTTGACCGGACTTGGGGCCGTTGAATCCGGCGTTGACTATAGTGTCATCGGTGTTATCGCCATTGCTTCGACGTTTGAACTTATTGCGTCGGAGCTTGCCGTTGCTGTTTTTGACTTCGGAGGTGCCCGCTTCCCTTTTCGTGTTTTTGCTACGGGCCAGCCAACTATCCTCACCCGTACAAAAGCGGGTCATGAGTGCCGTGAGGGCTGCCATGTACTTCGGCTTTTCTTGGCCGAGGTGGCGGGCGAGCCATTCATCGCGGATGTTGTGTTTAAAGGCCGCTAGGGCTTCGGCATCCGGACAGTCGACGATCTGGTTATTTTTAGTTAGGAACCTAGTCCAGAATTTCCTGGGTGACTCTCCGGGCTGTTGAACTATGTGACTTAGGTCATCGGCATCTGGTGGCCGGACATATGTACCTTGAAAGTTGTCGCGGAAGGCGTCTTCCAAATCCTCCCAGCTGCCAATAGAGTTTTCAGGCACATGGTTTAGCCAGTGCCGAGCTGGCCCTTTGAGTTTTAACGGGAGGTATTTGATGGCGTGGAGATCATCTCCATGGGCCATATGGATATGGAGAAGAAAATCCTCGATCGACACCACGGGATCAGTTGTTCCATCGTATGATTCGATGTTCACGGGTTTAAACCCTTCTGGGAATTCATGCTCCATTAATTCGTCAGTGAAGCAAAGGGGGTGTGCGGCGCCTCTATATCGGGCCACATCGCGACGTAGCTCCGATGGAGTCCGTCTGCGGTTTTCGGCCTGGGCGTGACTAGGCTTGTCACGTCTGAATAGATAGCCGTCGTCACGTGTCGGGGCCGAAGGTCATATGTATAACCCCGAGCTGTTTTATCTCCGCCTTTACGGCGAGGTGGGACGGTCTGGTGTTCGGCTTGAGTTGCCGCTTTGTCCCAACCACGTGGTGGTCGGTCAGCCGCATTGCGCGATGATGGTACGGGCTCTGGTGCCTCATCATTGAACTGAGGTAGCAATCTGCGCTTCGCGTAACTTTTGGCTAGGCGCTTAAGGCCGTATTCTTCGGCTGCCAGGACATCAGTCCATCTATCATTTAGCATATCTTGATCAGCTTGAAGCTGTTGTTGCTTCTTTTTCAGGCTCCTTGAAGTGGCTATTAGCTGGTGCTTATAGCGCTCCTGCTCGAGGGGTTCCTCAGGCACGATAAAATCCTCGTTGCCGAGGCTCGCCTCCTCCTCGGAGAGCGGAAGATAATTACTGTCCTCCGAGTCTTCGTTTATGGCCTGTTCATCGGGGCTAACTTGCCCATCTTCCCGTTCTTCTTGTTCGGAAGTTGCTTCAACGGGCTCTTCATTATCTTCGGCACCGTCCGGGGTATTATCTTCTCATGTGCCCGTGTTACTATCTTTGCTGCGGCATGATTTTGAGCAGCGCCGTTGACGCCGGCGCTTTGGTGGTATCTCAGGAGGTTTATCCTCGACTGGATCCTTCTTGTTATCTCCCTTGTTCTCTTCAGGTGTGTCCACCATGTATACGTCATACGAGGAGGTGGGCGTCGAACGTCCGGTAAACGGCGGGTTCTGGGCTTCCTCTTCTCCGGCATCATCGTTCATACCGTCGATGTCTTCGGAGCCATAATCGAGCATGTCAGTTAGGTCTTCAACAGTGGCTATGAAGTGGGCGGTGGGTGGGAAGCCAAATTCCCCATCATCAGCCTCCAGTTCGAACCGGATAGTGTTCAGTTGCGAGCCCCCCGCTAAGGATTGTGCTCTTAACGACTTTAACACGTCGCCCAAAGGCGAGTGCTGAAAAATGTCCGCGGAGCTGAATTCAATTATCGATGAATGATCAAGCTCGACGCTTGTGGACGCACATGGTTCGAAGCCTGTAGCCGGAAACGAGTCCAAGGCTCCGATAACACAGATTCCACTCGAGGTTGGGTCTGTGTGCGGCTCTGATGCCGCCGGGACTGCGACATTGCTACCTCTTGAGCACTGCGTTGGTTTTCCCTTGAAGAGGAAAGGGTGATGCAGCAAAGTAGCGTAAGTATTTCCCTCAGTTTTTGAGAACCCAGGTATCAATCCAGTAGGAGGCCACGCACGAATCCCTCGCACCTACACAAACAAATAAATCCTCGCAACCAACGCGATAAGGGGTTGTCAATCCCTACACGGTCACTTACGAGAGTGAGATCTGATAGATATGATAGGATAATATTTTTGGTATTTTTATGATAAAGATGCAAAGTAAAGTAAACAAAATACAAAGGGCAATGGAAATAGCTTGTTGTCGGGAGATTAATATGATGGAAAATACACCCGGGGGCCATAGGTTTCACTAGTGGCTTCTCTCAAGAGCATAAGTATTTTACGGTGGGTGAACAAATTACTGTTGAGCAATTGACAGAATTGAGCATAGTTATGAGAATATCTAGGTATGATCATGTACATAGGCATCACGTCCGAGACAAGTAGACCGACTCCTGCCTGCATCTACTACTATTACTCCACACATCGACAGCTATCCAGCATGCATCTAGAGTATTAAGTTCATAAGAACAGAGTAACGCTTTAAGCAAGATGACATGATGTAGAGGGATAAATTCATGCAATATGATATAAACCCCATCTTGTTATCCTCGATGGCAACAATACAATACGTGCCTTGCTGCCCCTACTGTCACTAGGAAAGGACACCGCAAGATTGAACCCAAAGCTAAGCACTTCTCCCATTGCAAGAAAGATCAATCTAGTAGGCCAAACCAAACTGATAATTTGAAGACACTTGCAAAGATAACCAATCATACATAAAAGAATTCAGAAGATTCAAATATTGTTCATAGATAAACTTGATCATAAACCCACAATTCATCGGTCTCAACAAACACACCGCAAAACAAGATTACATCGAATAGATCTCCACGAGAGAGGGGGAGAACATTGTATTGAGATCCAAAAAGAGAGAAGAAGCCATCTAGCTAATAACTATGGACCCGAAGGTCTGAGCTAAACTACTCACACATCATCGGAGAGGCTATGGTGTTGATGTTGAAGCCCTCCATGATCGATGCCCCCTCCGGCGGAGCTCCGGAATAGGGCCCAAGATGGGATCTCACGGGTACAGAAGGTTGCGGCGGTGGAATTAGGTTTTTGGCTCCGTATCTGATAGTTTGGGGGTACGTAGGTATATATAGGAAGAAGAAGTATGTCGGTGGAGCAACGTGGGGCCCACAAGGGTGTAGGGCACGCCTGGGGGGGTAGGCGCGCCCCCCTACCTCGTGCCCTCCTGATTGATGTCTTGACGTAGGGTCCAAGTCCTCTGGATCACGTTCGTTCCGAAAATCACGTTCCCGAAGGTTTCATTCCGTTTGGACTCCGTTTGATATTCTTTTTCTGCGAAACTCTGAAATAGGCAAAAAACAGCAATTCTGGGCTGCGCCTCCGGTTAATAGGTTAGTCCCAAAAATAATATAAAAGTGTATAATAAAGCCCAATAATGTCCAAAATAGAATATAATATAGCATGGAACAATAAAAAATTATAGATACGTTGGAGACGTATCAGACATCCGTGGCGGGGTTGAGCTTCCCGTCTTCGGATGGCGTGATGTGCTCCGGATCTAAGGCTAGAGAAGTCACAGGTGCTATCTCCTGGGTATGGTCCAATGACAGATTTAAGTCATGTTCATCATGGTGACGGGAAGCGGCTACCGAGGTCTCGAATCCGTCGAAGATCAAGTCTCCGCGGATATCCGCGACGTAGTCCAAGCACCGGATAGTGTTCGGCTGCGAGCCCCCCGCTAAGGATAGTGCTATTAACGAGTTTAACACGTCGCCCAAAGGCGAGTGCTGAAAAATGTCCGCGGAGCTGAATTCAATGATCGATGACTGATCGAGCTCAACGCTTGTGGACGCACATGGTTCGGAGCCTGTAGCCGGAAACAAGTCCAAGGCTCCAGTAACACAGATTCCACTCGAGGTTGGGTCTGTGTGCGGCTCTGACGCCGCCGGGACTGCGGCATCCATGGAGGGGTTGAGCTTCCTGTCTTCGGATGGCGCGATCTGCTCCGGGTCTAAGGCCAGAGGAGTCACAGGTGCTATCTCCTGGGTATGGTCCGATGACAGATTTAAGTCATGTTCATCATGGTGACGGGAAGCGGCTACCGAGTTCTCGAATTTGTCGAAGATCAAGTCTGCGCGGATATCCGCGACATAGTTCAAGCTCCTGAATCTGACCTGACGGCCAGGGGCGTAGCTGTCGATTTGCTCCAGATGGCCAAGCGAGTTGGCCCGCAGTGCGGAGCCGCCGAACACGAAGATCTGTCCGGGGGGAATACTTCCCCTTGGACAGCATTGTTGTAGATGATTGAAGGAGCCATCGAACCTTTTGAGGACGGCACAGTGGAACTCTCAATGAAAGCACCAATGTCGGTGTCAAAACTGGCGGATCTCGGGTAGGGGGTCTCGAACTGTGTGTCTAAGGTCGATGGTAACAGGAGACGGGGGACACAATGTTTACCCAGGTTCAGGCCCTCTCTATGGAGGTAATACCCTACTTCCTGCTTGATTGATCTTGATGAATATGAGTATTATAAGAGTTGATTTACCACGAGATCGTAATGGCTAAACCCCAGAAGTCTAGCCTGTATGACTGTCTGCCCATCCGGACTAAGCCCTCCGGTTTATATAGACACCGGAGGGGACTACGGTTGTACCAAGTCGGTTACAGAAAAAGGAATCTTCATATTTGGACGCCAAGCTTGCCTTCCACGCCAAGGAGAGTCACATCCGGACACGGGAGAGAGTCTTCGGTCTTGTATCTTCACAGCCCATTAGTCCGGCCCATGTGCAACAGGCCGGACGCCCGAGGACCCCTTAGTCCAGGACTCCCTCACCCGCCGATCTGCGTCCATCGCTCCACCGCATCCATGGCGGACGCGCGTCGAGCCCGCGCTGAGCGCCAGGCCGCCCTCGTCGTCCGTGTCACTCAGATAGCTCCTGTCGGCGGGCCTCCCCGTCGTTCCCCGTCGCCCGCCGCCAACGCCGCCACTAGCCCGGCGGGGAACGAGCAGCAAGCGTCTTCACTGCACCCTTCTGTGTCACGGGATGGCCGCACCGCCACTCCATCGCTGACCCCGGCCGGCTCGTCGTCTCACGCTCGCCACGCGCCCACGGACGTGCAGGCCGCGTTGCTCATGGCACGCGAGCTCCTGCGCTACCGCCCGGTTGACGATCTCGACGAGGACTGGCTGGACCACATCGCCGAGCTCATCAGCGCCGCAGGGGGCTCCCCCGCACCATCCCTCTTGCTGCCTCGCCCTCCGCCAGCTGCAGGTGACGTAGCTCACGGAGCACCTCCACCACCTCCGCACCAAGACGGCGTTCTGGCACCAAGGCGCGCGGCCCCCCGGCATGACCCACCACGCCGGGTGCCCGCACGAGAAGAAGGGAGCTGCCAAGAAGGTCCCCAGCCGCAAGAAAATGCTCCCGCGCTCCCAGCGCCACCGTGACAAGACCGCGTGCCGCCTGTGGTAGCGGCGCACGGGCAACAAGGGCAGGCTCCGCATTAGCAAAGGGCCCCGATGGCCATAGCAGGCTGCTGCGCCTTCACTCCGGAGCTATGAAGCGTCGTCTGTCCGGGCAAGTTCAAGCCAGACCTGCCTCCTCGCTACAACGGCACCCCCGACCCTGCGGAGTTCCTGTAGCTCTACGAGTTGAGCATTGAGGCGGCCAACGGCGATGAGAAAGTCATGGCGAACTGGTTCCCCATGGCTCTCAAGGATGGAGCCCGCTCGTGGCTCCTAAACCTGCCCCCGGGCTCGATCTCCTCGTGGGATGAGATGCGCGACCGCTTCGTCGCCAACTTCCAACGAACTCGCGACCTCCCTCCGGCAGCGGGTGACCTGCGCCGCATCAAGCAGCAGCAAGGAGAGACCCTGCAGAAGTACATCCAGCGCTTCAACAACGTTCGTCCCAAGATCCCCAAGGTGACGGATGAGGCCATTATTTCAGTGTTTTCCGATGGCGTCCGCGACATCAAGATGAAGGAGGAGCTCGCTATCCACGAGGATCTATGCACGGCTCTAGACCTGTTCAACATGGCAACCAAGTGCGCAAGAGCTGAGGAAGGGTGCCTTTCCCTCCTCGAGCTCCCTACTACCGACCCCGAGGAGAAGCGCAAGGGGGTGGTCGTGCTCGCGGCAGAGCCAGACACGAAGCTTGGCCAGGACCAACTCGAGTCGTCCAAGAGCAGCCGACCATTCTGTGCCTTCCACAATGTGCACAGCCACAACACCAACGACTGTCAAGAGCTTAGGGCCATTCGAGATGGACGCTTCGGTCGATGCCCCGAGTGCAACGACCAGGGCTACGGCCGAGGAGGAGGACGAGGCGGAGGACGCTGGAACGATCGTGGCCCCCGTCAGGAGTGGCGCGACCGGCCTCGCAAGGACCGCTGGCAGGACCAGCCTCGTGAGGGTGCCTGGAGGGATCAGCCCCGCGAGGACCGCCCTCAGGGCAATGCTGGTCTTCCTTCGCTGCCGCCGCTACCAAGAAGGAACGATGACCACCATCAAGACGAGGGGGCTGGGGGCTTCCAGGAACCGCATGCTATCGCCTGCATCTTGGGCGGAGCTCACGCCATAGAATCTCAGCCTATCTTCAAGCAGTTTGCCCGCGAGGTGAACGCAGCCCTACCCAGGCTTGAGGCCATGCGCCCGCTCAGGTGGTCCAAGTGCGCCATCAATTTTAGCTTGGCGGGCCAACTCAAGTGCGCGGCCACTACTGGCGCCCTCCCGATGCTCTGCTCACCCGTCACTACAAAAAAAACACATCCGTGACATTTTGGGCCGAACGAAAAAAAATTCAGTCATACTTATGACACTTCTATGACAATAATTGTGACAAAACACGGTATCATCATAGATGTGGTGGGGTCCTACTTCTATGACAAAAAATCATGACGGAAAATGGGCTTTTCGTCCTGGGTGGGTCGGAGACGCAGCTGCATGACATTCTTTAGGCCATCCATGATGGAAAAAACCGTGGTAGAAGCGATGGCGAGGAAAATATCGGGGTGTTCCTGGTTACGGTGGGTGGTCGGGGCCGAGCGATGCGCGTTTCTCTTGTACACGCACACACGTGGGTGCGAGGCGTTGGGCTCTAACTGAACCCGAGCGAGGTGTTGGGCTCTAACTGAACCCGAGCGATTGCACGGCAGGCTACGAGTTACTGAACCCGAGCGATTGATCGATGCCTGTTAACTGAACCAGATTGAGCAATTCCTTCGCTACTACTGCTAACTGAAGCCGGCCGATGCTGCCTCTGGATGAACAGTGAGCGTTGCTGGGGGGTTTGGATGAACAGTTCCCGGTGGGGGTGGATGAACAGGACCCCGTGGTGTTGCCTCTGGATGAACAGGACCCCGATCGATCGAGCCGGTTGGGGCTGGATGGACATGACCCCGTGGAGGGCAGGATGAATAGTAGACGGTGGAGGGCTGGATGAACAGTAGCCGGTGGAGGGGTGGTTGAACAGGAGCCTGTGGAGAGGGGTGGTTGAGCAGTAGCCGGTGGAGTAGCGCGCGGTGGAGGCTGGATGAATAGGAGCTCGTGTATGAACAGTCACAGGTGGAGGCTGGAGGAGGTCGACGGTGGATGAACAGTAGCCTGTGGAGGCTGGAGGGGGTCGACGGTGGAGATGAACAGTATCCCGTGGAGTCCCGTTTTGCGGTACGCCACACCCCTCCCGATGAACAGGACCCCCGTTTCGACCGTAGGAGGTCTGTTTCGTCTGTTTTGCGGTACGCCACACCCCTCCCGATCAACAGGACCCCCGTTTCGACCGTAGGGGGCCGTTTCGTCCGTTTTACGGTACGCCACACCCCTCCCGATCAACAGGAGCCCCGTTTCGACTGTAGGAGGTCCGTTTCCTCCGTTTTGCGGTACGCTAGACCCCTCCCGATGAACAGGATCCCGTTTCGAACGTGGCCGGTCGAACACAAGTCCGTTTCCTCCGTTCTGCGGTACGCCAAGCCTTGTTTCCATCGGTTGTTCCGTCCAAGCCGGTTGGCTCCCACGCGTTCAGTTGCCTCCCGATGAACACGACGCATTCTGTTGCCTCCCCATAAACACGACCACGACGCAGTTTCTCCGTTCCGACCCAGCCATGTACACAAGCCCTGGCCGTACGTACGCACTAGTAGGCATTCGAGACCCCGCCCATATGTACGTATGTGGCCGTATTTACTTTCTTGCACCCTGGCCGTTGTACGTATGTGTACAAGCTACGTGCGCGCCACTACTACGACACGTGCGCGCCTCTACGTCGACCAGTATGTACGTACACGTTCGCGACCAGAATGACAACGCTACGTACGCTTCGACCAGGTGGGTCCCGACTGTCAGGCACTTCCTTGCCTGTGAAGATGTAGCTGGTGGGTCCCAGCAGTCAGGGGGCGAATCATTTTTTTTGCCCGGACGCACTTCCTTGCGTGCGAAGATGTAGCTGGTGGGTCCCAGCAGTCAGGGGGAAATGTTTGTTTTTGCGAAATACGGTGGCCCGTCCGGTGGGTCCACGCTGTCAGGTGGAGGAATAATTATTTTGCGCGTAATAAGGAGGCACTTCCTTGCTGCGGCCGTGGACCCAGCTGTCAGCCTCTCCACGTACAGTATCTTCCGATGGAAGTCGTTCCTTGACCACGTTGACCATGCCGCGCCGAGAGCACCAGGGCGGTGGACGACGGCGAGGCCTAGGAAGGGGACGATGCGGCAGTGGAAGCCCGTGCGGAGAGGAGTATGAGGGTTCACTGGTTCGGCTGCGGTGTGAGGCTGCCGTCGCCACAGGGCCTGGCCAGTGGTGGGAATAGTAGGGGGCGGTGAGGCCTCCGCGGCAGCACAGCCGGCCACGGGAGGCAGGAGCATGCGGCACGACCGGCGCTACTTTGGGTGGCTGGAGCAAGAAGACCAGAGGTTGAAGAAGCACTACGGCCGTTGGATTGACATCGTACGGCCACTGGAGCTAGAATCATTCATATTGACTAAGTTGACAAAGCACTCCGTCCCCGTCAACTTAGTAGGCCCACAAGTCAGCCTCCCACCAAGGTGGGTCCCAACTAGCAGGGGGAGTATTCATTTTTTTGTGCGTAATAAGGAGGCACTTCCGGTGGGTCCGAGCTGATAGCGGGGGGAATGTTTTTTTCACGAAATACGGTGGCCCGTCCGATGGGTCCCAGCAGTCAGGGGGGAAACGTTTTTTTGCCAAATACGGTGGCCCGTCCGGTGGGTCCCTGCTGTCAGGTGGAGGAATAATTATTTTCTGCGTAATAAGAAGGCACTTCCTTGCGGCCGCCGTGGACCCAGCTGTCAGCCTCTCCACGACAGTACTCTTCTGATGGAAGTCGTTCCTTGACCACGTTGACCACGTCACGCCGAGAGCACCAGGGCGGTGGACGACGGCGAGGCCTAGGAAGGGGACGACGCGGAGCCGGGGAAGACGCGGCAGTGGATGCCCACGCGGAGAGGAGTACGAGGGTTCACTGGTTCGGCTGCGGTGTGAGGCTGCCGTCGCCGCAGAATAACAGGGGGTGTGGGTGAGTAGAGGGATGCCCTGGCCAGCGGTGGGAGTAGTAGGGGGCGGTGAGGCCTGCACATGAGGCGGGAGCAGGCGGTCCCGACGGCGCTGGATTTGGCGGCTGGAGCAAGAAGATCAGAGATTGAAGAAACACGACGGCCGTTGGATTGACATCCAACGGTTACGTCTGCTAGAATCGTTTGTTGACGTATATAATAAGTAAGAAAACATTGCATACGTGTCAACTTAATAGGCCCATAAGTCAGACCATTCCCTCTTTTTTTAATAATTATATATAGCTCATTGCGACTTCTTGTGCAATTTATTACAGTCCGTTTTTTTGGTTGGCCGGGGCCAATTTCGCATATTTCTATGGGTTCCAAACTATTTTTAATACCGAAATGTCGAGCCAGATCTAAAGTACTTTGAAGATATATTTAAATTAGGTTAATGCCCTATAAAATAGGAATTTGAAAATTTGAAAATTTTCAGAAATTATAAAGTAATTGCCAATTTGTCATCTATTTTTATATTTACAACCCATTTCATATTACTTTCGAGATTTGCAGGCGTCTTGAAAGAGTTGCAGCCTATCAGGGCATAGAAAAATAAGTAGGCCTAGATTGAGTATTCTTCAGAAAAATAAACTGGGCTCATTTTCACAAAGAAAAAATAGCTAAGCTGGTCACATGGTGAACATAAAATATAAACCTAGGCTACACGGGCCACAGCCCAGTTCAAACCCTGCTCCTTCTCAACAATAACAAAAAAAATATTGCTCGAGCTGCTACGTCCCAGGTGTTAGCCGATCTTGTGATGTTCTCTTATCTACTGACTATATACGCTCACAATGTCATGGGTCCCAGATGTCAGGAAAACACTAGGAGGAAGCATTTTATTTTTCCATACGCTGGCATGGTGGGCCCTAATGTCATCCTCTCCACGTACTTCTGCCGATTCCTGTTGTTTGTTGACCATGTTGACAACGCGAGAGGGTGGCGCCGCGGCGAGCGCACCAAAGCGCACGGAGGACGACGGCGAGGCCTCGGACGTTGGCGTTAACGATTTAGGAGACGGTGGGGCGGCGATGTGTGTGCTGAGGCGCAGCCAGCCGTGGGAGGCGGAAGCAGGCGGCCCCGCCGGCGCTGGTTTGGTTTTGGCGGCTGGAGGAAGATAGGACTGAAGAAACACGACATAATGTAAAAGCAGCAGGAGTACTTAACAACCTTAACTGAAACCAGCAGGGGCACTTAACAACCATAGCTGAAAGCAGTATGAGTACTTATACAGGTTCAACCGTACAATGCATGCCTCGAACAGTGCTACTTTGCCTACAGTTAACCAAGGGTGAGGCCGCCAAGCCCCAGGACAAGGCCCAGGCGCCACCCCACACATCCACAACCTTCTGAAAGCGGCTTCATCTCGCAATGTGGTCAATAAACAGGATATTTGCTTTAGATCCATGGAAAAGCAGGAACATAATCTTCTGTCCTATTCTCTAAAATGGACGGGCCTTCATTATTTGAGACCACCCATGAATAAGAATCTTTTCACCTCCAAGGGGAATGGAGTAGGTCGACATAAACATCATGTTGTGACCAAGCGCAAGTCTGACCCAACCTTGGTCAGGCATCTGTATAGGAACAATAGAACTGGGCAGTTTCTGTTTCAAGAAGATCATAGCTGTAAAACTGTGTATAAGCAATAGTTCATGAACAACATATATAACAGAAAATAGCTCGTACCATAAGTTTCTCGACATAGTTGGACCTGTTCAATGAGTGCAGCTATGGCACACATATCCCACGTGGCCTTCCACCACTGAAACGCCCCACAAGGACCTGAAGACGATCAATAAAGTGTAGGAACTTCAGTGCCATCAGTAACAACCGAGTTGTTACAGATAACAAACGAGTAGCCTGCTTAACTCTCAAAAAACTTACACGTGCCACCAATTATAAGAAAATATTAGTTGGAAGTAGCATCTCGTGAGAGATTCGTTGCTATTTCTAAAGTTAAATTGTGATCAGTTAGACAGAATAGGTGGATTAAGAAGTAATCGAGGCAACAAGCAAGAACCAGATACAAAACTAACATGGATGAACAATTGGAACGACGTCGGGGTTGAAGATCGTAGTGAAGATGAGACCAGGTTCTGCTATTTCCATCAACATTCGTGCGCCAACTTTCGGTCTGTAACACTTGAGAAAGTTTATCCAAGTTCGGCCATAAAAAAACCAGCGATCTTCTTGGTTCATGAACCCAACTCGAAACTTATATCCATGGCTTGTCTTCACTGTTACCATTAAACTGGTGTATTCAGTTATGGCAAGGCCGAGCATCTTGAGTACATGTGTTCTGGCAGAGCAAGGAATGCACTGCAGGAAAAATAATATGAGAACACAATGTATTCCCTATATCCAAATCTAGAAATACTTTCCTCCTTCACGTCAGTGTTGACCATGGTACTAGTACCTTTTATCCAAATATAGCAATCCAAATTTCCAAATTAGTCGACATCATATTCAAAAAACCCCACCCTCCCGGATAGAAAAGAGGATTCTAGGAACATACTGTGCGCGTTTTAAAATCCTGTGTTAGGATAAGAAGGAACAAGTGTGGCGTCTCGCCGAGGGCGCAGAAACCTATAGGGTCCTCGCACTTTGGGCACTGCAAACGAAACACACTAGATTCAGTAGGAAGAAAAATGCATCAACGGCGGCGGCTGCCATCCTAGGAGTACCCGCGACCAAGGGACTTGGATTTATCGGGGATGGATGAAGAATTCATACCTGGTTCTCCATGAGAAAACCCTATGCAATCGCCGAGCGGGGGGTTTCTCTGAACAAGTAGACAAGGGAGAAGGGATTCAGGCCGAGTGAAATATTGCCGCTTCGTCCGTCCAGCTTACTGCTAAAGCTGGAAAGGTGGGGGTTTTTGTGATTTGACGGCTCATTGGGCATTAATGCGGCGCTACGACCGGGGTGTGTCTACCGTGCAGTTGTGCACTCTAATTTGGTGCATATGGCATGTGGACCCCGTTGCCGGATGCCCCACATATCAGCGCAAGGAAGTAGAAAGACAGGAGTAACTAGTTATTACACATAAATATATTTTTGACAGAGAGATATTCCCTCTGTAAAGAAATATAAAGATCTTTTATATCACAACTTTATACATAAGAAAAATCAAGGGGAATATATATAACATAAATAATTATAAAAAAATAGTTTTTTTAACACGGTATAGATGAGTTGGTGATGATGGTGTGCCTGTCATCCTGCAATATAGGCTGTCCGATTTTTATCTGACGGATAGGAAGGAAACTATGGCAATTTTGCAAAAAGGTACCCACACACCTCTCCACATCTGCAAATAAGGCCTTCCCTCGTTCATCCTTTTCTCTCACAAGATAAAATACTCACACAAATGCATCTTGATGTTACGTGCAACGCACGGGCATTATGGGGGTTCAGCTGAGAAATACTCAGACAGGCTCACAGTTCTGGACTTTGGGCCATAGGCCGGTGGGCCTGCATGTTTGGGGGCCCATGTGTTCTACCTCAGCGCTTTTCATATTGCAAGTGGTCGGTACGGTGCTGGTTTTAGATGATGTCGCAAGGCGAATACACAAAATTGAATAAAGCACAGCAGCTGTTGGAATGAAATCAAACGACAGTTCCTAACCAGCAATCAGAGTTGCAATTCTATCAATGATACTGTCGTACTACTTATACACACAGGACACTTGTTTCACCATGCCAGAGTATTACATCAAAATCTCTCGGCGGATAGATCAGTTCGGCAGTACTGAAGAATTTCAAAGTTGATTTGGACCAGCTCTCCTTGCCGAGAAAGTTCGATTTTGACATCATCCCCTACCGCAAGATATGATTTAGATTTGAACCTTGACCATCCTTTAGCATCAATCATCATGCGACCATCCTTTGTACTTACGGTATATTGAGCAGGTTCATTCACACCAAGGCTGCGCATGGTAAGAGAAACTTGGCCGCTGTCGCCCGGATTATTGAACGACTCCCTCGTTGCTCTAGGAATTCTCTGTTTGCAAACAAGAAGACATACCCAAACAGTTGGATCAACACAGTGAATCATGTGAAACAACATGGAAATAAAAAAGAACGAAACACTTCGGCGGCCAATGCTTACCAAGAAGGTGGACATGTCGGTTTTTGTAAGGACTTTGGTATATGAAGTGCGAACTGCAGCCCAGTCTGTTGCCGGTGCAACTGCTCGTTCGGTTGCCGCTGCACGGGCCGGAGCAGATGCAAGTGCAAGTGTTGGTGCAGGTGTCGAAGCTGCTGCTGCTGCGAGAGATGGTGCTCCTTGTAGAGCTGGTGCGGGTGTCGGAGCAGGTGCCGGTGTCGATGCCCGATCCTCCAGTAGATCAACTTGATCCGCTGATGCGGTCGGTGCCCAATCCTCAGCTGGATCAGACTGAGCTGCTGCCGCTGTCAGTGCTAGAGCAACAGCTGGTGCTCAATCCGTTGCTGAAGGTGGTACCGATGTGCGAGACAGTGGCGATCATGTCTGGTCTGCTATGATCAGCTTTCTAACTTGACTAGGCTTCGTGACCGTGATCCAGTTTTTTCTTCATTTCTTTTAAACGCGAGAAGGACTAATTGTGGTGTTTTTGTTAAACCAAACTGCAATTCATCATAGGGATTTAGCTTGTACTCAGACAACAGACTGATCCAATTTTTTCCAGTAATATAAGTGATGGACAGTGCCTTCGTTACTGACACGACATAAGAAGTGAAACCTGCAAAAATAGCCATCGTAGAGCAAACCAAACGGTTTATTCTGTGATGAATGTCACATGGCAAAACCTGCATCGTAAAATTGCAGGAAAATAAAGAAAACATGACATTAAATCAATAAGATTTAGACAGTAAATCAATAAGATTTACTTGATGTGACACGAGTGAATCCTTACCAGGAAATCACTATGTTGAAGTACTAAACAGAAGATTGATCGTCCAACTACGGGTGGCATGCAGGGGCCCCGCCTACTCCCACAAGCAGGACAGTCCAAAGGTCGTGACAAATCGTATGGACCGAACATCCATGGGGACTGGAAATCCTGGTGGGTGCGATAAACCCTGCAATGCATACATATATTGGAGTGTTACCATAATTGATAAACCGTCCTCACAAAAAAGATGACCTGGATACTTCAAAATATACAGACTGAATTGAGTGGATAGACATTAACATAGACCGTTCTCAGGACTGACCACACACCAAAAGCGGCAGTACTAATAAACAATACAGGGTTCACAAACACAAATCAAGTACTTAACAATACTACTTACTACAGACAAGCAAAGTTGCACTAATTAAACTCTGCAGACTATTTCTTGCCACCGACCTACGGGATGAACCCTGCATAACTGACTAGGCCATGGACTTCGTGAGAGATGTCTACATGCACCATCACCATCTCGTCAACCTTGGAGAACCTAACAGAGTGGTCTTTCCACTCATAAACATGATCATGAAGACATGCCGCATCAGATTTGTTGGGAGGCTTTACAAGAACCACACCCTTCGTAATCGAAGGCACGGCCAGGAAATTGTGGTGGTCAAGTACAGCCTCGAGAACACGCCTGATAACAATGCTACAGGAAAACACTAGTTCAGGACACGTGGCGACAAGGACACAGCAGCTGGATAGTTTAGCAGTAGAACTCATCCTCAGGTCTTCCAGTTCACACGACATGACTTTGAGAACTTCATCTCCACCGCAGACCTGGTTCTAATTCAAATAGAAACCATATTTTATTACTACCTCCGTTCAGAAATATAAGATGATTTTCAATATTATACTGCATATATGACTACATATACGCACAGAAATGAGTGAACAAAGACACTAGAACATGTCTTCAAAGGCCTGAGAGCAGAGGGATTACTTGCAATATCCATAACACAAGTTACTGAGGCAAATATACCCTCTTCAAAGGTAGCATTGATGTTCATAAAGTACTCCCTCCATCCCAAAATTCTTGTCTTAGATTTGTCTAGATACGGATGTATCAAGTCACATTTTAGTATTAGATACATCCGTATCTAGACAAATCTAAGACAAGAAATTTGGGACAGAGGGAGTAGTTGAAAGTAATCTATAAGAAATCAGTGTCAACCTCTCGCGTGTTTTTGTCAAAAGAGGAATTTAGAACCATCATTTGGCACACAAAAATCACATGCAAGATCACCCAGAAAGTTGTACTACTAGTACTAGTACTGCGTGTTAGATGAAAAAACACGATCAAGATCGATAAAAAGATAGTCAAGAAGAGATATTACCTGGACTTGCTTAATGAGGGATCCCGGAGAGGGGGGCTTGGACAGGGCAATGGCTTTGAGCTTGTCTGCGGTAGTCTCGCCGAGGTGCTTGCGCTTCATTGTAGCATGAGCCTCGACGGTTTTGGCCAGAGCCATAGACATCACTTCGGCCGGTGCTCCAGCGTCCATCAAGACACTGTTAAATAGAAATAAAAGAAAAGAAACCATAATCACAAACCCAAAAGAAGAAAAGAGAGGGAGTTATAGGATCAGTCTCGGGGTTGCAAGACCGGACCTTGGCCAGAATCAACACCATTGATGTGCTCACCTTTCCTTCTTTGGGAGAGAAGAACAATGGCAGAAGCAGGTCGGGGTTTTCTTGAAGAAATGAGGAACAAGATGAGGGAGAAGCGAGGGTTGGGTAGAGAGGAAGCTGAGACAGAAGAATGAAATGATGGTTGCTTCGTCCGTCCAACTTACTGCTGGAAAGGAGGGGGTTTTGTGATTTGACGGCTCATTGGGCATTACTGCGGCGCTTCAATCGGGGTAGTCTACCGTCACTCTACTACGGAGTAATTTAGTGCATGGCTGGTGGACCCCGATGCTGGCTGTCCCACACGTAGGCAAAAGTGAGTAATTTAGGGCATGGCTGGAGGAGGATCCGCACGGTAGAGCGTGTCCACTGTTTTTTTGAAGAAAAAAATGATTACAGCAAGCGTTTCCACTCTTACGACGGAGGAGTGCGAAACACGGCAGCCACTTGAACATACACAGTGCTCCTACTACTAGGCATGTGAAGTGGTTCATACGTCAGTACTACATAATCTTGTTGCTAGTGTAGTAAGATATGACGACAAAACAAATATGAACAGTAATGTAGTAACATTGTACCGCTTTCTCGACTGTCCAGTCGAGAATGAACGGTGAGATCAATGTTAACAGAACTAGGTCTACAGCGCACGGAGAGTACGGTGCTACAGTACTCCACGAAACAAGAACCATATGAAGCACGAATAGTGTTAGGCAGGGTGTATTAAGGGTGCACGGGATGGGAGCAAAAGTTCCCTTCTCGACCCACTTTTGGGTGTTTGGCAGAGTGCATGAAGGGTGCATGAGTCCACACTAGTAGGTTAACACAAATACACGAACAGGAAACAACTACTCCGTCTAGGTGTGTAAGTCATCTTACGTTGTGCATTGCGACCAAGGCGGAGAGGAAAATGAGAAAACTTAATGTCTTTTTGCTAATTAATAGCATTGCATGCAATGAACTAACCACTGCATGTCATGTTTATTAGTCTCAAGTCATTGAAAGCATGCACGACCCACGTCTCTTATTGGTTGATATGTCACAAAACAAGAAACGGGGAGGGAGTTAATGTACCGTGCCTAAGTGTTTTCAGATTATTTGGTTTTCGTAAGGTGACTTACACAGCTAGACAGAGGGAGTATATTGAGATGAGAATGCAACCAAACACACGCACACGCTTTGTGCTACAGTGACTGATCTGCACCGTCTGAGTTTGATCCAACGGTCATGTTGCGGTGAGACATGGACATGCCCATGCAGAGGGCGCCTAAACACCACTGAAGTCCCTCTGCTTCTCGAGGTGCACGACGTTGGTGATGCATGGGCGAAACGGCTGAAAGGCAATGCAATCTACGGGAAGGCAGAGGGAGCCAGCCGAGGAGCGGGGAATCTTTTGGTTTTCACCATGGTAAAACACCAATCGACGACTTCTCACATCAGGGAGCAGCGGGTTTTACAGGCGGAGTCATCATGACTAGTTGCTGCCGCGCCTGCTCCCGTCAATCAAAAAATTAAAAATCCTGCCGCACTCAAACACCAGAGCAACGCCGCGGTGGATGTTTAAATTTACCTGCCGGCAAGTAGATAAAAAAAGGGGTGAAAAAACAAATGTGGCGGCGGCCTAGCTAATCGGTCGAACTAGCCCAACTAGCTAGCCACCGTGCTTCACTGATGTACTCGGCGGGAAAAGAGGTCTTTCATGATTTGACGACTCATTTATTTACTTGCTTCGGTGAAAACGCGTGGTAGGGCATCCCACGTCAGGAAGAATATATGCGTGCACCACCCGGGAGGACCCCGAAACCACGCGGTAGGGTGTGCCATGTCTCGGCACGGAGGAAAAATGTGCGTGTAAAAATTTACTATATCAGACGTAGTACCTATGGTTCGACCTCGGGACCCAGCCAGCCGGTCGAAAACACCCCACTAGCCACACAGCTTCATCATGCTAACATGGCACGGAGGATAGGTGTGGTTAGCTCCTTCTCGACCAGCCACAACGTCTCTTGTTCTAGGCGATTCTTTTATTTTTGAAGCTTTTTTCAGTTGTAATAACACCATGGCAAGCTAGCACCGCTCTTCGTGTGTGCCCGTGTTAGACGATGGAGAGAAGAGAGAGATCACAGACCTGGGACACACCAATAAGTGAGTCAACGGTCATGCACGTGTAGGCGAGGCACTCCCTCTACTCTACTCAACGTAATACTGTATAAAATCAAGTTATGGGACAAAGCCAACAACCGTTGTTGTTTCAGGCTATCGACTTACGCTTTGTAGTCCAGGTTGCCAGTTCGAATCTTGTCTTTCAGATTTGTTAGTTTTAGGTCCAAATTTAATTAATGACAAGTGGGACCCCCGTGTGTTGTTCTGATATTTCAGTGTAGGATGGTTTTTTGAACAAACACTTTGCGCGGTTAGACAAGTAACGGCACAAGTTACACGAATTTTGCAAGTTTACGAACAAAAATGACAGCGGCATAGAATATCACATCCACCCCGCAACTTAGATGCTATGGTGATACGAATTTTTACACCGTTGGAAGTGAGATCCAATGGCTTGGGAGTAGTCTTTGTAATTATGCGCAATTTCCAAACTCTCCAAAGGTTTTTTGCAAATAAAACATTCAGGCCTCGTGTGTGCCGCTGCATCTTGGATCCAACGGCTCCCCGTTGCTCATATTAGGTGCTCCCCGTAGCTTAATTACCTGCTATGGTGATATGAGCATCTAGGTCGTATGATCAGTGATGAGATGGCACATGCGTAGTACTTGTACTGTCTGCGCAATTCCCAAACTCTCTCAGCCGTATATTGCAAAAACATTCAAACCTCCTACCATGGGCCGTTAGATCTCCGTGAACTTGTATCACCATAGAATATACGATGCGGGTGAGGGAGTCCTGGACTAAGGGGTCCTCGGGCGTCCGGCCTGTTATCTACTGGGCCGGACTGATGGGCTGTGAAGACATGAAGACCCAAGACTGCACCCGTGTCCGGATAGGACTCTACTTGGCGTGGAAGGCAAGCTAGGCGACCTATTATGAAGATTTCCTCTAGTGTAACCGACCTCATGTAACCCTAGATCTCTCCGGTGTCTATATAAACCGGAGAGCATAGTCCGGATAGGACAGATTCATTACCATATACTCATAGGCTAGACTTCTAGGGTTTAGCCATTACGATCTCGTGGTAGATCAACTCTTGTAACACTCATATTCATCAAGATTAATCAAGTAGGAAGTAGGGTATTACCTCCATAGAGAGGGCCCGAACCTGGGTAAACATTGTGTCCCCCGTCTCCTGTTCCATCGACCCTAGACGCACAGTTCGGGACCCCCTACCCGAGATCCGCCGGTTTTGACACCGACATTGGTGCTTTCATTGAGAGTTCCAATGTGCTGTCGCCAAGAGGGTTGATGGCTCACCTTGTTGTCAAGGATAATATCATCTCCGCAAGAGCCCTGGCCCCAGGCCAGACCCTCCGACTCGGCGGCTTCGTCATTACCACCGGCTCGGCCCTTAAGCCGACGATGACCTCTCAAGTCATCGAAAATCGCCTTCGCGTTGATCCCGAATACTCCGCCCGCATGGATCCAGTGGAGTTATCGTCGTTGAACGAACTCCTGGATCGCATGGCCACCTTGGGGGTCGCTACAGACTACGATCGGGTCGGGCTTAAACCTGACCAGAGAGAAATTAAAGATCCATCGATCACCCATCACATAGCGGTAGTCGAGGAGCGGAGCAACTCTTCCACTATATTGAAGATGAACTATGTTCGGATCGCCGATCTTGAAGAGCCGGATACTTTTCGGCAGAAAGGCATGTCTCTTCCTCCGAACATAGAGTCGGATGACGAGCCTAAAAAATCAGTCGATATCCCGGAGTCCGAACTGTCCGGCCCGGTAGACCTCCAAACTCCGGATCCAAAATCGGGTCAGGGTTCGGATTCAATTCCACCCACCCACCCGGACATAGATGCTCTCAGGAGCATCAAACAATAGTCTCAGGAAACGGTCCACCACTTCTGGGCCAGATTCCTCCTTGTTAAAGACAAGGTAAAAGACTGCCGCGACGAAGACGCGATAGCAGCATTCTGCAACAACTGCGCGGACGAAGGTGTCCTTAACACCATCAATCGCCACCGCATACTAAAGTTCACTGACCTAGCAACTATCGTACAAAAGTACAGCACGTTGGAAAGCGCCTGGAAAACTCAGGCAGCTTGCTGGGAACCATCCCGGCTCCCCTTACAGGCGAAAAGGACGCGCCCCCGTGGCACGCCCAGCCGAACAGTCAAAAACATAAACCCATTACGTTGCACGGCACCGTTCTGGAGGGATGGCTCAATGGCCCATGCAATATACACACGACGCCGGATACCATGGCAACCCACAGCCTTAGAGCATGTTGGATACTTTGGTAGGTAGCTAAGAGCGGCGAGGACATCCTTATCAAGGACACCCCAGAACAACACCCTCCAGCAAACGACGACAATAGAGTATTGGCAGTCTTCGAGACATTCGCTTCAAACAACAAGCATAAAAGGGCCCTGCGCGTTCTCGCCGAAGTTTGCCAGGTCGCTGCAATTGACCCCTGGAAGGACACGGCCATAACCTTCAACGCCAGTGATGAACTGAAATACAGGACAGTCCGAGCGCCAGCTGCCCTAGTCCTCAGTTCCATCATGGACGGCTTTCGACTTACAAAAGTCCTCATGGACGGCGGCAGCGGACTAAACCTCATTTACGAAGACACACTCCACAAGATGGAAATAGACAGGAGCCGCATCGAGAAAATCAGCACAACCTTTCGAGGTATCATTCCCAGCCGGGAAGCTCGGTGTGCAGGAAAAATTACACTTGATGTGGTGTTCGGCACGCCGGAGAATTATCGGTCCGAAGAAATAACTTTCCAGGTGGCCCCTTTCAACAGTGGGTACCACGCCCTGTTAGGGCGAGAGGCCTTCATGCGCTTTCAAGCCATACCTCATTTATGGGTATATGAAGCTAAAAATGCCCGGGCCTAATGGAATAATCACCCTCATTAGCGATCCGGACATAGCACTCCGCGCAGAGAATAAAACCGCATCCTTGGCCCTAGAGGCATTGTCTGAGGCCCTTGCGGCCGAAGAACTAAGCGCACTACGCTCTACCGTGGATAAGGACGATGTGATCCTGGACAAACGACCCAAATCCACTTCCTTCAAGCCAGCAGAAGAAATAGTCAAATTTCAGGTCCATCCAACAGACCCGAAGAAGACAGCGTCTATCGGAGCGCAACTCAGTCCTGCAGTCGACGCCGCACTAGAAGACTTCCTGCGCGAAAACTGGGATATACTTGCCTGGCATCCTTCCGATATGCCAGGAATCCCGCGCGAGTCGGCCGAACATAGCCTCAACATACTAAAGGGATATAAGCCATTCAAGCAAAGTCTGCGGTGCTTTTCTGAACCCCAAACGACAAGCTATGGGGGAGGAGCTAGCCAAACTCATCGAGGCCGGATTCATCAAAGACATTAAACATCCGGACTAGCTGGCAAACTTGGTAATGGTACCAAAGAAGGATAAATCCTGGCGCCTATGCGTCGATTTCAAAGACCTTAACAAGGCCTGCCCTAAGGATCCCTTCCCTCTTCCACGCATTGATCAAATCATTGACGCTACCGCAGGTCACGACTCGCTGTGCTTCCTTGATGCATATTCCGGATACCATCAAATCAAAATGAAGGAGTCCGATCAAGCCGCGACAGCATTCATTACACCATACGGGCCGTTTTTCTTCAACACCATGCCTTCCGGGCTCAAGAACGCCGGCGCCACCTACCAGCGCATGATCCAAACATGCCTCGAGAAACAGATCGGCAAAACAGTGGAGGCCTACGTGGACGAAGTCGTCATCAAAACTAGACATATCGAAACACTAATAGAGGACTTGCGTCTCACATTCGACAACCTCCGCACATACGACATCAAGCTTAACCCGAAAAAGTGCGTCTTCGGCGTCCCCGCCGGTAAACTATTGGGCTTCATCATTTCAAATAGAGGAATTGAAGCAAATCCAGCCAAAATCCGAGCTCTGTCACAACTGGCTACGCCAACTAAACTCAAGCAGGTCCAAAAACTCGCTGGGTGTGTGGCAGCTTTAAGCCGCTTTATCTCCAGGTTGGGAGAAAAGGCTCTGCCGCTCTATCGCCTTCTACGGTGCACCGATAACTTCGAGTGGACAGATGCGGCGATGGCCGGACTGGAAGAAATAAAAGCCCTTCTGGCAAGCAACCCAATCCTGGCCGCGCCAAACGCCGGCGAACCAATACTCTTATACATATCGGCAACACACCAGGTGGTGAGCGCCGTACTCGTCGTCGAACGAGAACAGGACGGACACAAATTTCCGCTCCAGAAGCCGGTATACTATGTATCCACCGTCCTCACACCATGCAAATCCCGGTACCCCATTATCAAAAAATAGCATATGCAGTCTTCATGGCATCTCGAAAATTGCGAGACTACTTTCAGGAGTGCTCCATCACGGTGGCCTCCGAAGTGCCCCTCAATGATATAATTAACAACCGAGATGCAGCGGGCCGGATTGCCAAATGGGCCATTGAGCTCCTGCCATTCGACATCACGTACAAACCACGTCGAGCCATCAAATGCCAGGTACTGGCTGACTTCGTCGCCGAATGGACAGATGCCGAACTCCCTAAAGAGTACGGCGCGTATTCCAACTAGGTGATGCATTTTGACGGCTCCAAGATGTTGGCAGGGCTAGGGGCGGGCGGCGTATTAACGTCCCCCACAGGAGACATCGTCCAGTACGTACTCCAAATATTATACACAGACTCCAACAACGCAGTCGAATACAAGACCTTGCTACATGGCCTCCGGATGGCCATATCAATGGGCATACAACGCCTGGAGGTGCGCTGGGACTCAAACCTCGCAATATCCCAAATCAATGGAGACTTTGATGCCAAAGATCCAAAGATGGCAGATTATCGGAATGCCGTTTTGAAGATGTCGGCTCGGTTCGAGGGACTCAAATTTCATCACATCGCCCGCGAAAGTAACCAGGCAGCAGACGTCCTTGCTCGCATCGGCGCTAAGCGCGACCCCGTCCCACCTATCATCTTCCTCGAAAGGCTCTTTAAGCCATCCGTGGTATGGCAAGGGGGAGATAGCAACGACAGTCACGTTCCGAACACAAACACAGATAACGAACACGCTGATATCATCGGAGGCTCAACTACTGAAGTAAAACCATCGGCCCACCTCATCATGACAGTAATTGCCCCGTGGACCGAACCATTCTTGGCCTACTTTAATAGGAAGGAGCTCCCAGAAGATCAGAATGAGGCTCGCTGCATAGTCCGGCGTTCGAAGGCCTATAAAGTTCACGAAGGAGAGCTCTACAAGAAAAGCACTACCAGAGTCCTTCAAAGGTGTATCTCCGAGGAGGAGGGGTGGCAACTCTTGGCAGAAATTCACGCCGGTCTCGGCTGGCACCACACCGCAGCCCGGGCACTTGTCAGCAAGGCCTTCCGTACAGGTTTTTACTGGCCTATGGCCCGGGCAGACGCACAGGACCTCGTCCAACGCTGTGTCGGATGCCAACTCTGTGCCAACCAAAGCCATATGCCCCCAACCGCTCTACAAACAATCCCCATTACATGGCCCTTTGCGGTCTGGGGCTTGGACATGGTCGGACCCCTTAAAGGGGGAAGCCATAAGAAAAAATATCTGTTGGTCATGGTGGACAAATTCACCAAGTGGATAGAGGCTAGACCAGTTAAAACGGGCGAGTCCGGACCAGTGATTGCATTTATATCCGATGTGGTACACCGTTACGGTGTACCGCACAACATCATCACTGATAACGGTTCAAATTTCACAGCTGATGAGGTGGAAACCTGGTGTGCTAATCTGGGCATTAAGCTCGATTACGCCTCTGTCTACCACCCACAAAAAAACGGTCAAGTCGAGCGAGCTAATGGTCTTATTATGAGCAGCATCAAACCCAGACTAGTGCGTTCTTTAAAAGAATCAGACAAGCACTGGGTTGAGGAGCTCGACTCCGTACTCTGGGGGCTGCGGACCACGCCCTACCGTACTACGGGATACACACCTTTCTTCGTGGTGTACGGTGCATAGGTTGTATTGCCCTGCGATATTATACACGACTCACCTCGAGTGCGTATGTACAAAGAGAAAGAGGCCGAGTTGGATCGGCAGGACAGCCTAGATGCCCTGGAGGAGGAGCGCGACATCGCCAAAGCCCATTCAGCATTTTATCAACAGCAGGCTTGAAGATATCAAAGCAGAGAAGTACGGGCCAAGACTTACAACGTTGGCGAACTCGTTTTACGCTTGCCGGAGAAAAAAAGGACAAGCTCAAGCCCAAATGGGAGGGTCCCTTCATAATTGACGACGTTCTTACCGGAGGAGCGTACCGTCGTCGTGACGCATCAGACAATCGCCTAGAGCCGAACCCCTGGAATGCGGCCAGACTCCGAAGGTTCTATGCCTAGCGCCGAACCCTTTGTTAGTCTCCTTCTCCCCCATAGTCTCCATAACTCTTTCCCCCTTTTTTACACATTTTTTTTCGCTTTAAAGCTCTCATTCGGCTTGACCAAATACTGCTGACGTACACATTTTTACAAACGTACGCCCATTATACCTGGGGCCTTCTTTTAACAGAAGCTTGTTAATATTACTTGCAGAGCATTAAGCTCATCACACATACGCGTCTTTCCCGTATGTCTTTTCTACACCATTATATGCATCGATATGACTTAAGTTTTGGCCAAGCTGGGTTGCCTGGCTCCTGTTCTTACCCCTACGTTCCCGATTGTTCGGCTAGGTGGTAAAGGGAGCACCTCTGTGATTGTTAATGCCGGGTTATCCGGATGTGTACCTCAGACTGGGTGAAGCCGAAAGCTAGCGTTCTTAAGGGAATATTCGGTCGGTGGATGAAAACTTTTTTTTGCACTCACTCTATTGTGAACCCCCAGAAGTCATACACACTGTGATTTTCACATCACAATTCGGACATGTCTACTAATGCATGCACACCCAGGGAAAGGAACCCTTAACAGAATTATTCTCCCTGGAAGATGTTTCTTACAATCTCAATGTAATATAAAATAACTAGCCGGATACAACTTGTCTGTTTAAGCAACTATGACCCGTACGCTTAGTTTTCCACGCATACCCCAGCCTATTCGGCCATGACGGTAGTCGGAAACACTCCGCACCTTCGGGTCCGGAGGTCGAAGCGAAAAGGTCTGCCATGACAAATGATATACAATTCGTCTAGAAATTCCACATGGTGAGGAAAGTACATAGTCACTTGGACTCAAACACTTCTGCCTCTATACCATCTAACAGGCAGTCTAATTTACAATCCTATTGGGAATATTTGGCGGCCACCTCTACTTGGTCATATACTAAACTAACGGGAATTTCTTCCCCATTCGGCCCTACCGGTCCGACCCGCACCATGTGATTAGGATCAAGTTTAGTATACCGAGTCTTCACCATGGCCCAAGCCTCTCGCGCACCCTCTCGACAGGCCGATATCTTCCATAGCCGGATACGCCGCCGCGCTCCTTTGAACCGCTCTACAAGCTCCTCCATACTTCCTGGAGGGGAGGCGGATGGCCATAGAGCCTTGGCAACACTCTGCATCGCCAGCCGCGCCTGTTTGTGCACTTGCGACAGCTTTTTCAGCAGATCACTCGATGATCCGGACACCTCCTCTTCAGGATGACCCGTTAATATACCTGCGATCATAGCTATATCAGTTTCTCCTATCGCCGAACTACTCTCAACATAGTTAAGATACATACTGAATACGTCGCCCCGCAGCTGCTTGTTCTCCTTCACGAAATCGGCTAGCTGGGCCCGCACATCTTTCAGCTCTTCGCCTAGCTGGGTCTTGCAATCCTGGAGGTGGTTTTTCTCAATAATGGCCTGCTTCACCACACGATCGCCTGTAGCTTGTAGCCTTTTGGCTGCTTGCTCATTCGCTTGCGCGACTTCCAACACCTCTTTGAGTCCCCCTGACCATTATGTCATGGTATAGGCAAGAAATGTTAGTATTCGGGGCATATAAGTATATTTTCTCGTTGGAGGGGAATATTACCTGGTGACGCCTTCTTGGACTTTTCCAGTTCGGCGGTAGCAGCATTTAGCTGCGTCCGACATTGTTCCAGCTCTTGGGATAGCAGGTTGTTCTTCTCTATAAGAACCTGGCCATACAACGGTCCTTAAGTCAGTTGTACCAACTGCTTTCAGTCCCGGGGGCTACTGGCATATGGTTATCCTATTCGGACAAAGAAAACTTACCCGCACATCTGTTAAATACTGCTTCGTGGCTCCACTAAGCCCGTTTCAAGCAGTTCAGATGTACGCATCGGCCGAGCTGAAGGCACTGAATGCCTCTTCCAAAAACTCAGGGTCTCGTAAAACAGCCCTGCAGCGCCGATGATTCATGGTGCTCTCCACTTCCGAGTTGGTAACGGACATATTCTCCGAACCCTCGGCCGAAGGACAGTCCGGCACTGTTCCTATGTTGGCTCCCGCCTTTCCAACGGGATCTAAATCCCAGGCACGGGGAGTACGGCTGGCCGGACCCTCGGATTTAGTCCAGTGAACCTTTTTCCTGGTGTCAAACAAGCGTACAAGTTATAGTTGGATGTGACTGTTAAAGTATACCTTTAAATCCTTACCTCTTTGACGAGGGACCGGTCATGACTTCACCGACCTTCCTTTTAGAAGCCTTGCTCGGCACCGGAGCTGCTCTCTTTGGAGCCGCCCCTGGAGTAGCATGACGCGCCGAACGTCTCCCCTGTGGAGCACAAGACAGTGCGATGGGTAAGGCAGTGCGAGGAAGCTCTTTCGAGAGAGGTTTTTTCTCAACGACTTACGTGGGAAGCAGGAAGAAGACCAGGGTAATTGGTGATAATGGCCACTTTCGTGCCATCGTAGCTCGCCTGGTAAAACACCCCTTCCGCGAGTACCACGAATATATCCGGATCTTCTTCGAACCCGGGATCCAGCTCCTGGTTGTGGTTCTCAGGCTGTGGGGTTGGGCTGTAAAACCCCTCGGTGATTCTTCGCCAATGATGCTATAAGCGGATTAGAAATTTGTCAAAGGTAATCCGGGAAGCGAAAATGAGTAAAGCAGAAGGATTGGGGCTTACCCAACTAGGAGGATTATACATAGAATATCCATCTCTGCGATTGATTCAAAGAAATTCCTCTTCCTCCCCTTTGAACAGCTCGTCAAGTATTTTGGCCAGAGCGGCGGGGGTGCCCGGACCTTTTCGACCACAGCGGGAGGCGTCGTCCTCCCCGTTGTAGTGCCACATTGGGAGTCCTCTATATTGAAGTGGATGAACCCCTCGCGTTATGGAGGTCGCCATTACCTCAACCATTGTTAATCCGGACTGGGCAAGCGTCTTTATCTCGCCCAAGAGTTGACGAACCTCCGCACCGTCATCCTCCTCAAGGCTCCGGGGGTGCCAACTGTGCCGTTTCTTTAGCGGAACGCTTGCAAATTCAGGGAGACCCTTTCGAACTGGGTCGGGAAGCGCAACGTCCTCGATGTAGAACCACTCGGAAAGCCATTCTTTAGATGCCTTCCTTGGTGTGCCAGAAGGGTATCCGGTATCGGCGATGCGCCACACTTCGGCTCCGCCCACTTCAAATATTGACCCCTCATGGTTACGCGGGACAAGGCAGACCAATTTTCTCCACAGTTCGAAATGGGCTTCAACACCCAGAAATAGCTCGCATAAAGCAACATAACCTGCGATGTGCATGATAGATGCGGGAGTGAAGTTATGCAGCTGAAGGCCATAATATTCCAGAAGCACTCGGAGGAACGGGTGGACTGGAAATCCGACGCCTCTCATCAGATAGGGGATGAAGCACACTCGCTCCCCCCCGAACAGATTGGGGGAGTCCTCCGCCCGAGTCACACCATTGCAGGAAGCCAGCCCTGCTCGAACAGGGACCAGATCTGCGGGAGGAAGAAATCCCTGCGTTTGCAACTTTGCTAACTGACTGTGAGGCACAGAGCACTTCTCCCACTCGCTTTTCTTTGGTCTGGAACAGGAGGAGGAGCCGGGAATGCTATCCATGTTGGAATGGTTTCTCCTAGCAGTCTCCGGGGATCTTCTCGGTGTGGTGTCGCATGGATCTGAGATCCAGTATCTTAAATAGGTGCGCTTCCTTGCATGGACGGGGTGTTATTTGCAAAAATACCCTGACTTTCCGTATTCGCTCGACACGTGGAAGACGAAGTTATTAGCGCACAGAAGCCGAGGGGAACAATATTGAGTCAATGGCCGAATATATTACTTGGAGAGGGAACCCGCCTTGCAACGCCGAAGACTATTTACACGCCGAACACCTTGATGACCCACAAGTATAGGGCATCTATCGTAGTCCTTTCGATAAGTAAGAGTGTCGAACCCAACGAGGAGCAGAAGGAAATGATAAGCGGTTTTCAGCAAGGTATTCTCTGCAAGTACTGAAATAAGTGGTAACAGATAGTTTTGTGATAGGATAATTTGTAACGAGCAACAAGTAACAAAAGTAAATAAAGTGCAGCAAGGTGGCCCGGTCCTTTTTATAGCAAAGGACAAGCCTGGACAAACTCTTATATGGAGAAAAGCGCTCCCGAGGACACATGGGAATTATCGTCAAGCTAGTTTTCATCACGTTCATATGATTCGCGTTCGGTACTTTGATAATTTGATATGTGGGTGGACCGGTGCTTGGGTGCTGTTCTTACTTGAATAAGCATCCCACTTATGATTAACCTCTATTGCAAGCATCCGCAACTACAACAAAAGTATTAAGGTAAACCTAACCATAGCATGAAACATATGGATCCAAATTAGCCCCTTACGAAGCAACGCATAAACTAGGGTTTAAGCTTCTGTCACTCTAGCAACCCATCATCTACTTATTACTTCCCAATGCCTTCCTCTAGGCCCAAATAATGGTGAAGTGTTATGTAGTCGACGTTCACATAACACCACTAGAGGCTAGACAACATACATCTCATCAAAATATCGAACGAATACCAAATTCACATGACTACTAATAGCAAGACTTCTCCCATGTCCTCAGGAACAAACGTAACTACTCACAAAGCATATTCATGTTCATAATCAGAGGGGTATTAATATGCATAAAGGATCTGAACATACGATCTTCCACCAAATAAACCAACTAGCATCAACTACAAGGACTAATAAACACTACTAGCAACCTACTAGTACCAATCCCGGACTTGGAGACAAGAATTGGATACAAGAGATGAACTAGGGTTTTGAGAGGAGATGGTGCTGGTGAAGATGTTGATGGAGATTGCCCTCTCCCAATGAGAGGAGCGTTGGTGATGACGATGGCGATGATTTCCCCCTCCCGGAGGGAAGTGTCCCCGGTAGAACAGCTCTGCCAGAGCCCTAGATTGGTTCCGCCAAGGTTCCGCCTCATGGCGGCGGAGTCTCGTCCCGAAAGGTTGCTTATGATTTTTTCCTTGATTAAAGACTTCATATAGCAGAAGATGGCCACCGGAGAGCCAACAGGGGGCCCACGAGGCAGGGGGCGCGCCCTAGGGGGTAGGGCGCGCCCCCCACCCTCGTGGCCAGGTGGGTCCCCCTCTGGCGTACTTCTTCCGCTCAATATTTTTTATTATTTCCAAAAATAACTTTCGTGGAGTTTCAGGACTTTTGGAGTTGTGCAGGATAGGTCTCTAATATTTGCTCCTTTTCCAGCCCAGAATCCCAGCTGCCGGCATTCTCCCTCCTTATGTAAACCTTGTAAAATAAGAGAGAATAGGCATAAGTATTGTGACATAACGTGTAGTAACAGCCCATAATGCAATAAATATCGATATAAAAGCATGATGCAAAATGGACGTATCAACTCCCCCAAGCTTAGACCTCGCTTGTCCTCAAGCGGAAGCCGATAACGATAAATATGTCCACATGTTTAGAGGTAGAGGTGTCGATAAAAAGAAAATACGGACATGAGGGCATCATGATTATTCTCATAACAGCAAGAGATATAGATATTGTCATATGATTTCTTATGCTCAAGTAATAATATATTCACAATGCAAAGTATGAATCAGAAACTTTATTGAGAACTAACAAACTATAGTCTCAGTCATTGAAGCAATTGCAATTTATCATAACATCAGAAAGAGTCTATGTCAGAGCTTTATAGCAAGTCCACATACTCAACTATCATTTAGTCTTTCATAATTGCTAACACTCACGCAATACTTGTAGTTATGGAGTTTTAATCGGACACAGAGAAAGATAGGGGCTTATAGTTTCGCCTCCCAACCTTTTACCTCAAGGGTAATGTCAACAATAATAACTCATGCTGACTTACATCCAATTAGATATATCTATCAGGATCTTTCCAACACCCTGTGCTTGCCAAAGGATAAAATATAAAAAGGAAAGGTGAAGATCACCATGACTCTTGCATAAGATAGAAGATAATAATAAAAGATAAGCCCTTCGCAGAGGGAAGCAGAGGTTGCCATGCGCTTTCAGGGTTGCATGCACAAAATCTTCATGCGAAAGAACGTCACTTTATATTGCCACTTGTGATATGAACCTTTATTATGCAATCCGTTGCTTTTATTTCTTCCACATCACAAGATCGTATAAAGCTTATTTCCTCCACACCAATCAATCATACATATTTAGAGAGCAATTTTTATTGCTTGCACCGATGACAACTTACTTGAAGGATCTTACTCAATCCATAGGTAGATATGGTGGACTCTCATGGCAAAACTAGTTTAAGGGTTTTTGGAAGCACAAGTAGTATCTCTACTTGTTGCAAAGAATTTGGCTAGCATGAGGGGGAAAGGCAAGCTCAACATGTTGGGTGATCCATGCCAATATACTTTATCTAAGATATAAGAAAACATAACCCATTACATTGTCTTCCTTGTCCAACATCAACTCTTTAGCATGTCATATTTTAATGAGTGCTCCCAATCATAAAAGATGTCCACGATAGTATATTTATATGTGAACCCTCTCTTTCCTTATTACTTCCTATTAATGGCAACGATGACCAAAGCTATGTTTGCCAACTCCCAACAACTTTTAATCATCATACTCTTTCTATGTGAAGTCATTACTCTCAATAAGATCAATATGATCTCTTTGTTTCTTTTTATTCTTTTTCTCTTTTCTTTTATTCACTCAAGATCATGGCAAAATAATCAAGCCCTTGACTCAACACTAATCTTTATTATATAGCTCACGGACTCGATTACATAGAGGGATCATAAAGCAAAAACTCAAAACTAGATCATAACATAAACTTCATTCTACTAGATCAAGATACTACTAATAGGATCGAACTAAGGAAAACGGTAAAGATAGGAGTGTGACGGTGATACAATACCGGGGCACCTCCCCCAAGCTTGGCAGTTGCCAAGGGGAGTGCCCATACCCATGTGATTATGTCTCCTTCTTTGTTGGTGAAGAAGGTGGAGGTGATGATTGATAGTCGCACATCGAACGTAAGAGGTCCTCCAGCTTGCAGGTAATACCCTTGAGTGCAACGATATGCTCCTTCAACAAAATATTTTCACGTGTGAGATACTTGTTCTGTATACGAGCTAACTCAATCATCTTGAAAGCTTCGATCTCAGTTGGGGTAAGAAGATTGTGATCAAGTTGAAGGATGTCTTCTGCTGCCGGAGCTTGATCCTCCGTGGCCTTCTTGATCCCTTCATCCTTGTTGATCTCCATGAGTTCTTCCCTCTTCAGCTCTATCTTCATTAGCCAAGCATCGTTGTCACCATTGTTGGAGGAGGGGGACGACATGATGCCTGGCCTTGACAACCCTGACACAGAACAGCTCGAAACAAGAACAGAGGATATTTGCGTGATACAGGAGTCAAAACCTTCGGGAGATTATATAATGAATTTTTACCGACCAAAATACGTATTGTGCAAGAAAACGGAGTCCGGAGAGCATACGAGGTGCCCACAAGATAGGGGGGCGCGCCCAGTAGGGTAGGGCGCGCCCTCCACCCTCGTGGAGGCCTCGTGTCCTTCCCGTACTGCTTCTTATTTTTCTATTTTTCTAAATATTCCAAAACGGAGAAATATTGCCTTAAAAACAGTTTTGGAGTCGGTTTACTTACCGTACCACATACCTATTCCTTTTCGGAGTCTGAAACGTTCTGAAAAGTGTCCCTTATGTATTCCTCCGGGGTTACGGTTTCAATAACATTGGTTTCAACATTTATGGGATTACCTGAGATATAATGTTTAATTCTTTGACCGTTCACCACCTTCGGATTTGTACCTTCGAATTTGTTGATTTTTATGGCACCGGAACGATAGACCTCCTCGATAACATAGGGGCCTTCCCATTTAGAGAGAAGTTTTCCTGCAAAAAATCTTAAACGAGAGTTGTATAGCAATACATAATCACCTACATTAAACTCACGCTTTTGTATCCTTTTGTCATGCCATCTTTTAACTTTTTCTGTAAACAACTTGGCATTTTCATAAGCTTGGGTTCTCCATTCATCAAGTGAGCTAATATCAAATAACTCTTCTCACCGGCAAGTTTGAAATCATAGTTGAGCTCTTTAATAGCCCAATATGCCTTATGTTCTAGTTCGAGAGGTAAGTGACATGCTTTTCCATAAACCATTTTATACGGAGTCATACCCATAGGATTTTTATATGCAGTTCTATAGGCCCATAATGCATCATCAAGTTTCTTGGACCAATTCTTTCTAGACCTATTGACAGTCTTTTGCAAAATTAATTTGAGCTCTCTATTACTCAATTCTACTTGACCACTAGACTGTGGGTGATAAGGAGATGCAATTCTATGATTAACATCATACTTAGCAAGCATTTTACGGAAAGCACAATGAATAAAATGTGAACCACCATCAGTCATTAAATATCTAGGGACTCCAAACCTCGGAAAAATAACTTCTTTAAGCATCTTAATAGAAGTGTTATGATCAGCACTACTAGTTGGAATAGCTTCTACCCACTTAGTAACATAATCAACGGCAACTAAAATATGTGTATATCCATTAGAGGCAGGAAAGGGTCCCATATAATCAAAGCCCCAAACATCAAATGGTTCAATAACAAGTGAATAGTTCATAGGCATTTCTTGACATCTACTAATATTACCAATTCTTTGACATTCATCACAAGACAAGACAAACTTACGGGCATCCTTGAAGAGAGTAGGCCAATAAAAACCGGATTGCAATACCTTATGTCCAGTTCTATCTCCAGCGTGGTGTCCTCCATAAGCTTCGGAGTGACACTTGCGTAGAATCTGTTCCTGTTCATGCTCAGGTACACAACGTCTAATAACACCATCTACTCCTTCTTTATAAAGATGTGGGTCATCCCAAAAGTAATGTCTCAAATCATAGAAAAACTTTTTCTTTTGCTGGTATGTAAAACTAGGTGGTATAAATTTAGCAACGATGTAATTAGCATAATCAGCATACCATGGAGTACTACGAGAAGCATTTATGACATTTAATTGCTCATCAGGAAAGCTATCATCAATAGGTAGTGGGTCATCAAGAACATTTTCTAACCTAGACAAGTTGTCTGCAACGGGATTCTCATCTCCCTTTCTATCAACAATATGCAAATCAAATTCTTGTAGCAGGAGAACCCATCTAATGAGTCTAGGTTTAGCATCTTTCTTTTCAATAAGATATTTAATAGCAGCATGATCCGTGTGAATAGTTACTTTAGAATCAACAATATAAGGTCTGAACTTATCACAAGCAAACACACCTGCTAAGAATTCTTTTTCATAGTAGCATAATTTCTCTAAGCATTGTCTAGAGTTTTACTAGCATATTGAATAACATTTAATTTCTTATCAACTCTTTGCCCTAGAACAGCACCTACAGCATAATCACTAGCATCACACATAATTTCAAAAGGTAAATTCCAATCAGGTGGCTGAACAATAGGTGCAGAGATCAATGCTTTCTTAAGTATTTCAAATGCTTCTACACAATCATCATCAAAGACAAATGGTATATCTTTTTGTAATAAATTAGTCAGAGGCCGAGAAATTTTTGAGAAGTCCTTAATGAACCTCCTATAAAAACCGGCATGACCAAGGAAACTTCTTATCCGTTTGATGTCCTTGGGACATGGCATATTTTCAATAGCATCAACCTTGGCTTTATCAACTTCAATACCTATTTCAGAAACTTTATGCCCCAAGACAATGCCTTCATTAACCATAAAGTGGCACTTTTCCCAATTCAATACAAGATTAGTTTCTTCACATCTCTGCAAAACTCGATCAAGGTTGCTCAAGCAATCATCAAAAGAGGATCCATAAACGGAGAAATCATCCATGAAAACCTCACAAATCTTTTCACAAAAGTCAGAGAATATAGCCATCATGCATCTTTGAAAGGTAGCAGGTGCATTACATAAACCAAAAGGCATACGTCTATAAGTAAAAGTACCAAAAGGGCAAGTAAAAGTAGTCTTTGATTGATCATTGGCTGACACAGGTATTTGAGAGAAACCAGAATAACCATCTAGAAAGCAAAAATGTGTATGTTTGCATAATCTTTCTAGCAATTGATCGATAAAAGATAAGGGGTAATGATCTTTCTTAGTAGCCTTATTTAATTTGCAGAAATCAATTACCATCCTATAACCTGTAATTATTCTTTGCGGAATCAATTAATCTTTATCATTAGGAACGACGGTAATACCTCCCTTCTTAGGGACACAATGGACATGACTTACCCACTGACTATCAGCAACGGGATAAATTATACCTGCCTCAAGGAGCTGTATTTCCTTTCTTACCACTTCTTTCATCTTAGGATTCAGCCGTCGTTGATGATCATGAACTGGTTTAGCATCTTCTTCCAATTTTATTTTATGTTGACATAGACTGGGACTAATGCCCTTAAGATCATCAGGAGTATATCCAATGGCAGCACGGTGCTTCTTCAGAGTTTTCAATAATCTCTCTTCTTCATGCTCTGAAAGGTTAGCACTAATAATAATAGGATATATCTTCTTTTCATCAAGATAAGCATATTTAAGAGTATCAGGCAACGGTTTAAGCTCAAACACGGGATCACCCTTGGGTGGAGGAGGGTCCCCTAGGATTTCAACAGGCAAATTGTGTTTCAGGATGGGTTCCTGTTTAAAGAACACTTCATCTATTTCCCTTCTTTCATTCATAAACATATCATTTTCATGGTCTAGCAAATATTGTTCTAAAGGATCACTAGGAGGTACGGCAATAGAAGCAAGACCAATAATTTCATCCTTACTAGGCAATTCTTCTTCACGGTGTTGTCTACTAAATTTAGAGAAATTAAACTCATGGGACATATCACCCAAGCCAATAGTAACAACGCTCTTTTCGCAGTCTATTCTAGCATTGACAGTGTTCAAGAAGGGTCTACCAAAAATAATGGGACAAAAGCTATCTTGTGGGGAACCAAGAACAAGAAAATCAGCAGGATATTTAGTTTTCCCACACAAGACTTCAACATCTCTAACAATTCCAATGGGTGATATTGTATCTCTATTAGCAAGTTTGGTGGTAACATCAATACCTTCTATCTCAGCAGGTGCAATTTCATGCATAATTTCTTTGTATAGGTCATGAGGTATAGCACTAGCACTAGCACCCATATCACATAAGCCAGGATAACAATGATCTCCTATTTTAACAGAAATAACAGGCATGCCTACCATAGGTCTATGTTTACCTTTAGCACAAGGTTTGGCAATCCTAGCAGTTTCACCACAGAAATAAATAACATGCCCATCAATATTATCAGCCAAGAGATCTTTAACAATAGCATATTAGGTTCAACTTTAATCTGCTCAGGAGGTGTATAAGTTCTAATATTGCTTTTACGAACCACAGTTGAAGCTTTAGCATGATCCTTTATCCTAACAGGGAAAGGTGGTTTCTCAACATAAGAAGAAGGAACAACAGGATCATTATAAGTGACAGTCTTTTCTTCAACTTTAACGGGTGTAGCTACTTTTACTTCTGTGGGAGGATGATATTTAAACCACTTCTCCTTGGGGAGATCAACATAAGTAGCAAAAGATTCACAGAAAGAAGCTACTATCTCAGAGTCAAGTCCATATTTAGTGCTAAATTTACGGAAAACATCGGTATCCATAAAAGATTTAACACAATCAAACTTAGGTGTCATACCTGACTCCTTACCTTCGTCGAGATCCCAATCTTCAGAGTTGCGTTTAATTCTATCCAATAAATTCCATTTGAATTCAACAGTCTTCATCATAAAAGAGCCAGCACAAGAAGTATCGAGCATGGTGCGATTGTTATCAGAAAGCCGAGCATAAAAACTTTGAATAATTATTTCTCTTGGGAGCTCATGATTGGGGCATGAATATAACATTGATTTAAGCCTCCCCCAAGCTTGAGCGATGCTTTCTCCTTCGCGAGGCCAAAAATTATATATATAATTCTGATCACGATGAACAAGATGCATAGGATAAAACTTCTGATGAAATTCCAATTTCAATCGTTTGTAGTTCCATGACCCCGTATCATCACATAGCCTATACCATGTCGATGCCTCTCCCTCCAAAGATAAAAGGAAGACCTTCTTCTTAACAACATCATCGGGTATACCTGCAAGCTTAAATAATCCACAAACTTCATCCACATAGATTAGGTGCTCATCAGGATGCTTTGTTCCATCTCCTGCAAAAGGATTAGCTAGCAGTTTTTCTAACATACCTGAAGGAACTTCAAAGGGAACATTTTCATTTTCAGTAGGTTCAGTAGGTTGAGGAGCAACTCTTTGCTCTACTGGTCAGGGTGAAGATACCCCGAACAAGCCCCTCAGGGGATTACTTTCCATAGTAACAAGTGACAGTAAATTTCAGCACACTATATAAATTTTTCCTTACCAAATTCCACCTACCAAAGGCGCTTCACTCCCCGGCAACGGTGCCAGAAAAGAGTCTTGATGACCCACAAGTATAGGGGATCTATCGTAGTCCTTTCGATAAGTAAGAGTGTCGAACCCAACGAGGAGCAGAAGGAAATGATAAGCGGTTTTCAGCAAGGTATTCTCTGCAAGTACTGAAATAAGTGGTAACAGATAGTTTTGTGATAGGATAATTTGTAACGAGCAACAAGTAACAAAAGTAAATAAAGTGCAGCAAGGTGGCCCAATCCTTTTTATAGCAAAGGACAAGCCTGGACAAACTCTTATATGGAGAAAAGCGCTCCCGAGGACACATGGGAATTATCGTCAAGCTAGTTTTCATCACGTTCATATGATTCGCGTTCGGTACTTTGATAATTTGATATGTGGGTGGACCGGTGCTTGGGTGCTGTTCTTATTTGAACAAGCATCCCACTTATGATTAATCTCTATTGCAAGCATCCGCAACTACAACAAAAGTATTAAGGTAAACCTAACCATAGCATGAAACATATGGATCCAAATCAGCCCCTTACGAAGCAACGCATAAACTAGGGTTTAAGCTTATGTCACTCTAGCAACCCATCATCTACTTATTACTTCCCAATGCCTTCCTCTAGGCCCAAATAATGGTGAAGTGTTATGTAGTCGACGTTCACATAACACCACTAGAGGCTAGACAACATACATCTCATCAAAATATCGAACGAATACCAAATTCACATGACTACTAATAGCAAGACTTCTCCCATGTCCTCAGGAACAAACGTAACTACTCACAAAGCATATTCATGTTCATAATCAGAGGGGTATTAATATGCATAAAGGATCTGAACATATGATCTTCCACCAAATAAACCAACTAGCATAAACTACAAGGAGTAATCAACACTACTAGCAACCTACTAGTACCAATCCCGGACTTGGAGACAAGAATTGGATACAAGAGATGAACTAGGGTTTTGAGAGGAGATGGTGCTGGTGAAGATGTTGATGGAGATTGCCCTCTCTCGATGAGAGGAGTGTTGGTGATGACGATGGCGATGATTTCCCCCTCCTGGAGGGAAGTGTCCCCGGCAGAACAGCTCTGCCGGAGCCCTAGATTGGTTCCGCCAAGGTTCCGCCTCGTGGCGGCGGAGTCTCGTCCCGAAAGGTTGCTTATGATTTTTTCCTTGACGAAAGACTTCATATAGCAGAAGATAGCCACCGGAGAGCCAACAGGGGGCCCACGAGGCAGGGGGCGCGCCCCCCACCCTCGTGGCCAGGTGGGTCCCCCTCTGGCGTACTTCTTCCGCTCAATATTTTTTATTATTTCCAAAAATAACTTTCGTGGAGTTTCAGGACTTTTGGAGTTGTGCAAGATAGGTCTCTCATATTTGCTCCTTTTCCAGCCCAGAATCCCAGCTGCCGGCATTCTCCCTCCTTATGTAAACCTTGTAAAATAAGAGAGAATAGGCATAAGTATTGTGACATAACGTGTAGTAACAGCCCATAATGCAATAAATATCGATATAAAAGCATGATGCAAAATGGACGTATCACACCTCGTCGTTGAAGCCTGGTTCGGGGGCTACTGAGGGAGTCCTGGACTAAGGGGTCCTCGGGCATCCGGCCTGTTATCTACTGGGCCGGACTGATGGGCTGTGAAGACATGAAGACCCAAGACTACACCCGTGTCCGGATAGGACTCTACTTGGCGTGAAAGGCATGCTAGGCGACCTATTATGAAGATTTCCTACTGTGTAACCGTCCTCATGTAACCCTAGATCTCTCCGGTGTCTATATAAACCGGAGAGCATAGTCCGGATAGGACAGATTCATTACCATATACTAATAGGCTAGACTTCTAGGGTTTAGCCATTACGATCTCATGGTAGATCAACTCTTGTAACACTCATATTCATCAAGATCAATCAAGCTGGAAGTAGGGTATTACCTCCATAGAGAGGGCCCGAACCTGGGTAAACATTGTGTCCCCGTCTCCTGTTACCATCGACCCTAGACACACAGTTTGGGACCCCCTACCCGAGATCCGCCGGTTTTGACACCGACAGCGGGAGCACCTCATATTCTCCCGTGCGAGAAAACATAAGGTGCTCTCGCAGCTTGGATGCTACGGTTATACGAGCTTCGAGGTCGTTTGATCTGAGATCCAATGGCATCTGAGCAGTCTTTGTGCTTGTAAGCAGTGGCTGAACTCTTTGGGGGCTTTTCTGCAAAAAAAACATTCGAACCACCGAGGAGGCGTCGGGTCACAAATCCAACGGCTCCGAAGAGTTTGTATCACCAAAGCATCTAAGGTGTGGTAGCACATGATATTCTTACATACATGAGAATATCATGTCCTCCTTCATCTTAGATGCTACGGTGATACGAGCTTCGAGGTCGTTGGATATGGGATCCAAGGGCATCTGAGTAGTTTTTGTACAAATTGTGTGCAATTCTCAAACTCATCAAGGTTTCCTGTAAAACTATTAAGACATCATGTGAGCTGCTATATCTCAGATCTACAAGCTCCAAGCAACTCGTATCGGCATATAGCATCTAAGGTTTGGGGGCACATGATATTCTCCCGGGGAGGAGGGGTGGGGGTGCACAACCAATCAGTGGTTGGGGGGTGGGGACAAATATAATCTAAACAACCGTAAACAGAGCTTCACAATTTTATCTAAGGTCGCGGGGGTGACCCCCGACAATCATAGCTCCGCCTAATTAAACACAACATTTGCATGTACTGTAGTACTAGACTTAATATTCATGTTTCAGTTTCATGTTCGTTTTAAATATTAAATTGAGGACCATACATGTCTTACATTTTACTCCCTTCGTTCCTAAATATTAGTCTTTTTAGAGATTTCAAGTGGACTGGCACATACGGATGTATATAGACATATTTTAAAGTGTAGATTCACTCATTTTGCTCATTATGATATTGCATGATGCAGGTTATGATATTGTTTCGAATCCAGGATCTTAAATTTCAGAAAATCCAAAAGTGACCATAAATTCTTGAAACTCAGCATGGTCACGTGATATGGCACAAATATTACTTCGTAAGTTTTTTCTTCAATTTGAGACAAGCTGCTTATGACAAGTTGCACAAATGAAGAGCCAAGGTATTTTGGAACAAAGACCTGTCTCGTTAAGGCGAACGCTTTCACTATTGAAACCGTGGGCATTTACATGCCGCCACGAGTCCCGCTTCTCATCGGCAGGTGCCGTCCGAGCAAGCGTGTGAGTTGACGGGAGGCGTGCGAGTAGACCGCTGCCCCGGCTGACAGGGAGGCGTGCGAGCAGACCGCTGTGTAGGCTCACCGAAAGGCGAGCCCTTTGACCAGGCTCCGTCGCCCACCTTCGTCCCAACTGCTCCCACTTTTAATGTCGCCGGCGCCGCAGTTTAAAATCAACCCCGCACTACCCGGTATCGCTACAATCTTCTCTCGTCCTCTCTGATTCTCCTGTCGTCTACCTCTAACCAGCCTGACCTAAACGTACGCCATGCCGCATCACGATGGTCTGCCCTTAGTCTTCTAGTTTCCTGAGGAAGACACCCAGCCGGAGTCTCAAGAACATAAGGCGCTTTGGGACGAGCTTGAACTGGCCTTGCGGGAAGACGCCGCGCCTATCCCCGCTCCCGTTCTGGCTCCCGTCGCCCCGACTGCGCCAGGGCCCATACCTATGGCATTGATGGGCTGGGAGCCGCACATTGTCATCGAGCTTGATGCCACGGGGTTCCACGACGTCCCCGCCGACTTTCACGTGCCCGTGCACCTGCCAGCGCATGCGCCTGCGCGTGCACTGACGCGCACGCCCGTGCCAGTGCCCGTGCACCTGCCAGCGCATGCGCCTGCACGTGCACTGACGTGCGTGCCCGTGCCGGTGCCCGTGCACACGAATGTCTCCGCCGCGCTGTTGATAGTGCCTGTCCCCGCGCGGGTGCCAGTGCCCCCCTCAGCGGCATGGATGGCCGCCATCGACCGCTTCCTTGCACCAACGCCAGTCGCCTCCTCCCGCCAGTTGACTCGCTCCTGGAGACCGAAGTCAAGAACATTGTGGCCTGCCTTGAAGCTAGGGCCAACGTCTAGGAGTACGCCACAACGGCGCAAGACGCCGCCGTCGTCGTCGGTCAGTGGCCCAACGACACACAGAGCACGGCAGAGGAGCCTCTTCCCACTGCAAGACACCCCTGCCACCACCGCGTAATCTAAATTTGCCATGAAAAACGTTCGGATTGCCATGCTTAAAATCTGAACGTTTATCATTTCCGTTTATTTTAGATCGATCGTCGTATAATTTAAAGTTGGAGTTAGACTGAACGAAATCTATGGTTTGATCGATTGAATGTTCTGCTAGAGCCGTATCAAATTAAATATAAAACATCATCAAGCCACATGTATTCCTTGTCATCCAACGACCTAGACTGCTTCAATGTCGAGCGCTCAACACGTTTAGCGTGCAGTTAATTTCATGCCAAAAATAGTGCTCATCACATAATAACACGCAAATATTATCCAACCTAATATACGCATGCACTTAATATACTTCCAAATTAACGTGCATTGCACGTACACACTGACTAGTGTTGCTAGCACGTGAAACTGGTGCTGTAACTTATGAATGCGTCCAGATATGGTCAACGGCAACATCGCCCGCGAGTTCTTCGTGTTTGCCTGTGTGTCTAAATGCAGAAGGGGAGGAGAGAGAGAGCACACATGGAACCCACCAGTAAGTGAAGGCGAATAGTACTAAAAATAATATTACATGTTATCAATTAAATAGGCTGTGGTAATATAAAAACATTATGTGAACGAAGGGAGGTACAACAAACATTGATGTTCTACGTATGTTGCCTATTGACGTGCGGCTTGAAGGCCCTGGTCGCATGTTCGATCCTCGTCCTTTATTTTTTAATTTGTATATGGGTCCAAATTTGTTTCATGACATGTGGGCCCCTCGGTGTGTAGTTTGTAGCACTTTAATTTGTGGGTCCAAATTTGTTCCATTCTAAGTGGACTATCGGTGTGTAGTTTTGTAGCTTATTTATAATAATTAAAGAGAACAACATAGTTTTTTGCAATAATACCATGGTGCGACGTTGAAGGCGAGAAAGGACGTGCGAGAGAGCGATGATCGAGCCAGAGGGAAATCAACTAGGGGAGTTGCGGGGGTTGCAACGGTGTTTCGAGTAGTTGTGGGCCGAATGCTACGAAAATATAATCTAAACCGACCGGAATAAATGCCTACACAAATTAATCCAAGGTTGGAGTGCCCCTCGCAATGTAAATAGCTCCGGCTTTGCGAGGGATGGAGAGGTAGCTTCAATGTGTGGAAGATACGGCGTGAGAAAGCGAGGTCAATCGAGAGACATATAGATAGAGAGACAAAGTGAGTGTGGTCCGACATTCATGGAACAAATATATATGCTCTGGAGAGATATTGTCCGATTGAGCTTTTGACAAGGGTGAGGGCTGTGAGATAGAGCTTGAGAGATGATCCAGTCACAGACGTGTAGATATATTTTGTGCGTGGGAGGAAGCAAGGTTGATCGATCACATAGGGTCGTCATGCGATCGAAAGAGTGAGACAGGTTGGAGAGAGTGACCTAGATAGACAATGTGCGTGAGAGAGTACACAATGTGAATAAGTCGAATTGGGCTCAAACATGGTGATATATCGTTTTTGTCCGAGAAAGAGCGAGGTCAATCGAGACATACAAAGAGAGAGAGAGAGAGAGGGAGAGAGAGGGGGAGAGAGAGAGCGAGCATGGCCCGCCATGAGGTCGAAAGAGTGGGGGCGGCTTCGATGGACTGATCTAGATAGACAATCTGCGTGAGAGAGTATAGAGTGTGTCGATCGAGGCCCGAACAGGGAGATATATCATTTGTGTGTGAAAGAAAACGAGGTTAAACGAGACTCAGATAAAGAGAGCGAGATTGAGCGAGTGTGGCCCGCCGTGCGGAAGAAAGAGTGAGACAGTCTCGAGGGAGTGACCTAGATAGACAACGTGCGTGCGTGCGCACGA